>NC_039271.1:20206351-20318851 GCF_003368295.1 Carassius auratus | reverse complement strand
TTACCTGCGAACCTCTTTCCACACTGATCACATTTGAACGGCTTCTCTCCGGTGTGAACGTTCATGTGATACATGAGGCCCACCTTGTTTGTGAAGACCTTCCCACACGTTTTGCAGGTGAAACGACTCTTTCCAGTGTGACTGATCATGTGGGAGTCAAGAGCGGTTTTATATGTGAAACTCTTTCCACACTGAGTGCAGAGGTAAGGCTTCTCTCCAGTGTGAAGTCTCATGTGGTTTTTAAGACTTCGTTTTTCAGTGAAACTTCTTCCACACTGTTGGCATACCAAACAGTTCTCTCCCAAATGAATCTTCAAGTGGTTATTGAGGCTTGCTTTACAAATGAAACTCTTTCCACACTGATCACATTTGAACGGCTTCTCTCCGGTGTGAACGTTCATGTGATACATGAGGCCCACCTTGTTTGTGAAGACCTTCCCACATGTTTTGCAGGTGAAACGGCTCTTTCCAGTGTGACTTATCATGTGCGACTCGAGAGTTTTTTTATACATGAAACTCTTTCCACACTGATTGCAAAAGTAAGGCTTTTCTCCAGTGTGAACTCTCATGTGGACTCTAAGATGTGATTTGTGAGCAAAACGTCTTCTGCATTGTTGACATACAAAGCAGTTCTCTTCCAAATGAATCTTCAAGTG
Source organism: Carassius auratus (assembly GCF_003368295.1). Lineage (NCBI taxonomy): Eukaryota > Metazoa > Chordata > Actinopteri > Cypriniformes > Cyprinidae > Carassius > Carassius auratus. The sequence continues at coordinate 20,318,195 of NC_039271.1, read as the reverse complement.
GTTATTAAGGGTTATTTTATGAAGAAATCTCTTTCCACACTGACCACATTCAAACGGCTTCTCTCCAATGTGAACGTTCATGTGTGACTTCAGGTCTACTTCTGTTGTGAAGCTCTTTTCACATTGTTGGCATGCAAAAGGCTGCGGTCCTATGTGAACTTTCATGTGATTTAGAAGGGTTTGTTTTAGATTGAAACTCTTTCCACACTCTTGGCAGGTAAAATGTATCTCTCCGGTGTGAGTTCTCATGTGTACTTTCAGGCTTGCAGTTTGAACATAACTCTTTCCACATCGTTGGCAGGTGTAAGGATCCTCTTCATTGTGGATTCTCATGTGGACTAGAAGGCTTTGATATTCACTGAATCTCTTTCCACACTGTTGGCAGGTGAAACCCCTCTCTTCATTGTGGATTCCCATATGCGCTCTAAGGCTTTCATCTTCACTGAAACCCTGTCCACAATATTGGCAGGTGTAAGGATTCTCTCCATTGTGGATTCCCATGTGGATTCTTAGGCTTTCAGGGTGAATGAAATTCATCCCACACTCAAAACAGGCGAAATAACCCTTAGTTTGTTTTTCTTCTGAGGAAGTCTTTTCAGTCTGTGGGCACCTAAAAGAGTTCCCTTCAGTTTTGAAATGATTCTTATTTGGAGCTTTCTCTTCTATTTGATTCAGCACTTCAGGTTCCTCTTTCAGCAGCATCATGCCTAAGGCAAAAAGACAAATAAAGGTTTAGCCCAGTTTAATCACAAAGCCACAGACATCAAAACATTTGTATACATTTAAAGAATTAAAATCAACATGGATAATCAAAACTAAAATATGTACAATAGACACCGTAGTTAGTAGATTCAATAATCAAAGTGTTTATTGTAATGTGTACAGAAAGGTAAAAAAAAAAAACGTTTTGTACAATGAAATTCTTTCTTTGCTGTCCACAATAAATACCAAAACAAGTGCAAAAACTATGTAAAGAATTAAAATATAAAAAATAAGAAACATACACACACACTAATATAGAAATATATAAAAAATGAATAAAGACTAGAAATTATTTATATTTAAATATATAGACTATGTAAATATAGAAATATAAACTAGGCATGTGCAAGTGTTAAAGAAAATGTGTTGTCCTGATCTAGGAACACTCTTCATGAACTGCAAGCCGTTCGGTTCACCACGTGAGTTTCACTCGTTCATTCTGGTGAGTGTTTACATTCCTCCACAAGCGCACGCAAGTCTGGCTTTACAGAAACTCTCTGATCAGATCACAGACACAGAACAACAGCACCCGGACTCTGTTTTAATCATTCTGTGGTACTTTAATAAAGCCAATCTCTCATGCGAACTGCCAAAATACAGACAGCATATTACATGTCCCACCAGAGACAGTAATATATTGTATCACTGTTACACCACAATAAAGGATGCATTTCACTCTGTTCCACGAGCAGCTTTGGGACGTTCTGATCACCTTCTGATTCATCTTATACCGTCCTACAGGCAGAAACTAAAATCAGCTAAACCTGTATCAAGGACTGTAAAAAGATGGACTAATGAAGCAGAGCAGGATTTACAATGTTGTTTTGACCTCACTGATTGGAGTGTTTTTGAAGCTGCTACCACCGATCTGGATGAACTCACAGAGACCGTAACATCCTATATTAGTTTCTGTGAGGATATATGCATTCCTTCCAGGACTTATTTAACATTCAACAATGATAAGCCATGGTTTACAGTAAAACTCAGACATCTTCGTCAGGCCAAAGAGGATGCCTACAGAAATGGGGACAGAGTCTTGTACAATCAGGCCAGGAACACACTGAACAAAGAGATCAGAGCGGCTAAAAAGACCTACGCTAAAAAGTTGGAAGACCAGTATACTTCCAATGACTCAACTTCAGTTTGGAGAGGTCTAAGAGCCATCACAAACTACAAGACACCATCCCCTTGCACTGAGGCTAATCAACGGCTTGCTAACGACCTGAATGAGTTTTATTGCAGATTTGAAACCCCCAACACCCATTCTGACCATCTCCCTACACATCCATTAACACCTCCTGCAATCCCCCGTTCCACACCTACTGCTCTTCAAATCTGTGAAGATGATGTGCGCCAGGTCTTCAAGAAGAACAAAAGAAGAAAAGCACCAGGCCCAGATGGTGTTACACCAGCCTGTCTGAAAATCTGTGCTGACCAGCTGGCCCCCATCTTTTCACAGATCTTCAACAGATCCCTGGAGTTGTGTGAAGTGCCTTCCTGCTTCAAACGCTCCACCATCATCCCCATCCCTAAGAAACCCAAGATAACAGGACTGGGAAGTCGTGGCCTAATGGTTAGAGGGTTGGACTCCCAATCGAAGGGTTGTGAGTTCTAGTCTCGGGCCGGATGGAATTGTGGGTGGGGGGAGTGCATGAACAGTTCTCTCTCCACCTTCAATACCATGACTTAGGTGCCCTTGAGCAAGGCATCGAACCCCCAACTGCTCCCCGGGCGCCGCAGCATAAATGATGCACACTGCTTCGGGTGTGTGTGTGTGTGTGTTCACTGCTCTGTGTGTGTGCATTTCAGATGGGTTAAATTCTGACAATTTCTGAGTATGGGTCACCATACTTGGCTGAATGTCACTTCACTCCACTTCACTTCACTCAACCTCTACAGACCTGTGGCTCTAACGTCTGTCGTCATGAAGTCGTTTGAAAAACTGGTTCTGGCTTATCTGAAGGACATCACTGGACCCTTACTGGACCCCCTCCAGTTTTCAGAGCAGGTCCGTGGATGATGCAATCAACTTAGGATTGCACTTCATCCTGCAACATCTGGACAAAACAGGGACTTATGTGAGGATCCTGTTTGTGGACTTTAGTTCGGCATTCAACACCATCATCCCAACAGCCCTCCAGACCAAACTGACCCAGCTCTCTGTTCCTAGCTCTATCTCTCGGTGGATCACCAGCTTTCTGACAGATAGGCAACAGTTAGTGAGACTGGGGAAATTCACATCAAACAGCTGCTCCACCAACACTGGCGCCCCTCAGGGATGTGTTCTCTCCCCTCTGCTCTTCTCCCTGTACACCAACGACTGCACCTCTAAAGACCCCTCTGTCAAGCTCCTAAAGTTTGCAGATGACACTACAGTCATCGGCCTCATCCAGGACGGTGATGAGTCTGCTTACAGACAAGAGGTTGAGCAGCTGGCTGTCTGGTGCAGTCTTAACAACCTGGAGCTGAACACGCTCAAAACAGTGGAGATGATCGTGGACTTTAGGAGAACCCCCCTGCACTTTCCCCACTCACCATCATGAACAACACTGTGACTGCAGTGGAGTCATTCAGATTCCTGGGAACCACCATCTCTCAGGACCTGAAGTGGGACAATCACATTGACTCCATTGTTAAAAAGGCCCAACAAAGGTTGTATTTCCTTCACCAGCTGAGGAAGTTTAACTTGCCACAGGAGCTGCTGAAACAGCTCTACTCAGAGTCTGTACTGTGCACTTCAATAACTGTCTGGTTTTGAAATGAGCCAACCTTTGATACCAGCTACAAGATCTTTTGTGAGAGGATCATCCGCCATAGAATAATTGTAAACCAAGAGGTGCTGACAATGATGCAGCTAAGAAGGATCTTTTTAAACCTTGTGAAAAAACATGAAGATCTTGATGCTTCAAATTACAGGTAAATTAAAATCTAAAAGTTTTTTAATACACAACTTTGGAAAGAATGTTTAATTTTTTTTTCTCCGAAATTTAATTTATAATAATGATAATCATAATCATTATATAAAATGTTAAAGCTGATACACAGTGTATTTTAACTCTGTTTTTTATACTTTGTTTTCCCTGTAAATATATCTTTATTTATACCATTGTGATAATCTTTCATTGTATCTTGTTCAAGGCAGGATAAATTGAAGAGATTTATTGGAAACCAAAGGTGGAGAATGTTTAGTTATTGGATTTATTGGAAACCAAAAGGTGGAGGATGTTTAGTTATTGGATTTATTGGAAACCAAAGGTGGAGGATGTTTAGTTATTGGATTTATTGGAAACCAAAGGTGGAGGATGTTTAGTTATTGGATTTATTGGAAACCAAAGGTGGAGGATGTTTAGTTATTGGATTTATTGGAAACCAAAGGTGGAGGATGTTTAGTTATTGGATTTATTGGAAACCAAAGGTGGAGGATGTTTAGTTATTGGATTTATTGGAAACCAAAGGTGGAGGATGTTTAGTTATTGGATTTATTGGAAACCAAAGGTGGAGAATGTTTAGTTATTGGATTTATTGGAAACCAAAGGTGGAGAATGTTTAGTTATTGGATTTATTGGAAACCAAAGGTGGAGAATGTTTAGTTGACAAAGTTCCGGCAGATGGAGCTATTCTCTTCGATGGCATGGCAGTCATTCAAGCCATTCAGTCCGTACCAAGTACCTTTGGAGAGCTTGCTGAGACAATACTGCAGTACATGGTCAAGCTTGCTCTGAAGCACAACTGTTCTCGGATAGACTTTGTGATTGATCAGTATCCAGAAATAAGCAAACATGGGGACTTGTGACTTGGACTCGAGTCGCTATTTTTATGACTTGAATGACTTGAGTGTTAAATCACACCATGTTTTCAGTTTAAATATAAAATATATAAATTATTTTTTTTTTAAAGTTGATTACTCAGCTGGAGCGCAGGCTGAGAATAGCGTCGTGACTGGATCAGGACACTATCATCAGTCATGTCTTCTCTACCTTACACACACCACGCCCACTTAAATCAGACATCACATCACATCAACATGTCAGCCTGACAGCCAAAAAAACGTGTTCCAAAAAACGCTAGGGCTGGGCTAAGGGGGCTTAAGCCCCGAATATTTTGTTACCTTGTCTTTCTCATAGAGCAAAACAATGAATCAGAAAAACAAATGTGAATAAGACTACAGCTGCCGCGATTACCTAATCATGAGAAGTGCATATTACAGTTATATAATTTTATATATATATATATATATATATATATATATATATATATACACACACACACACACACACACACACACAGTGGGGATCGAAATTTGGGCACCCTTTCACTGCAGAATCTGTGAAAATGCGAGTAATTTTCAAAAAATAAGAGAGATCATACTAAATGCATGTTATATTTTATTTAGTACTGTCCTGAGTAAGATATTGTACATAAAATATATTAACATTTAGTCCACAAGACAAAAAAAAATGCTGAAATTATTAAAATAAAACAAGATGCATTAAGAGCTGGGGGGTGAAAACTTTTGAACACAATGAAGATGGCCAAATTTGTCTTATTTTGTTGAAATATAATTTTTTCCATTTAGTTCTGCCCTTCGTAAGCAACAGAAGATACTTATATGTTTCCCGGTACACAAATTAAGTACAATTTACCTTGATCTTCAAATTCTGAAAGTTTTCACCCCCCCCGCTCTTAATGCATCTTGTTTCCTTCTGGAGCATCAGTGAATGTTTGAATCTTTTTTAATAGTTGTGTTTGAGTCCCTCAAATGTCCTCAGTGTGAAAAGATGTATCTCAAAATCATAAAGTCACTGCTGGAAAGGGTTCAAATATGTAAAGATGTTGGAAAACTGAAGAATCTGCAGGAGCTTAAAGATGTTTCTGAAGAACGCTGCTCAGTTTAACTGTTCAGAACAAACAAGGGACTCATGCACAACCATCACAAAACAGAAAGACAGTCGAGGATCATCAGGTGACCACACACAGTACTAAGAACCAAGGGTTCCCAAACTTTTGAGTAGGGTTATTTTAATAATTTCAGCATTTTTTTTGTCTTGTGGACTAAATGTTAAAATGTTTTATGTACAATATCTTACTCAGGACAGTACTAAATAAAATATAACATGCATTTAGTATGATCTCTCTTATTTTTTTAAAATTACTCACATTTTCACAGATTCTGCAAAGGGTGCCCAAACTTTCGATTAATGTAACAAAGTTTAATGTTGTATGTAAACTGTGTTTGAGAGAGAGAGAGGTGTTCAGAGAGGAGTCTGTTGGATGTTTAGCTGTTATTTGTTTTATGGACTCAATGTTGAAAATGTAAAACATTTCAAACACTGTTGGCAGAAGTGGAAAATAAATAATTTTATGAAGTTACAATTTTGTTTGATTCCATGATGTATTTTACTGAACATGAGTATTTACAATGCAAATCCAAATTATTTTAATTTACTGACAGTTACTTATATCTTGTCTTTTAACTTTATTAAGATCTGATTCTGCAGGTAAAATAACAATATTAAGATGACTTGACTTGACTTTCCCAAGAAAAAAATACTTGGGACTTACTTGAGACTTGCACATGTGTGACTTGGTCCCATCTCTGGAAATAAGTATTAAAAATCTAGAACGCTTACGTAGAGCTGGTGGTGGAACACAACTGGTGAAAATGTATGGCCGGGATCAGAAGTTTCTATCAGATGGAACAAACAAAGAGGCACTGGCAGAGTTCCTCTATGTTGTGTGGCAAGATGCTGACCTTACCGCTGTGGACAAGGACTTAAAGCTTGTACATAGCACATGGAGACCTGTGTCACTGCGTGATCGTAATACAGGGTTTACAGACTCTCAGTTCTGTTGAAGATGTGACACCAGGTTGTTTTTACATGCACAACATGCTGCACATGAACATCAAACTGTAGTTATCAAGAGCCCTGATACGGATGTGGCAGTAATTGCTTTAAGTCTGCAGCCAGATTTAACATGTAGGTGGTACTTTCTCACGGGGGTTGGCAACAAAACAAGGATCATTGATTTATCATTTTAAGGTGTCATCAGCTCTTGGTACCACTTACTGGGATCCATACCTTCTCAGGTTGTGACTCTACAAGTGCTTTTTATGGCAAAGGCAAAAGAAAGGCATTTTCTATTGCTTGTGAGAAAGAGGAATACCTGAATGCTTTTAGAAATCTGGGTAGTAGTTTTAAGCTGGACCAGTCTACCTTTGACATTCTTTGCAAATATGTGTGCCACCTGTATGGGCAGTCCTCTGCCGAAAATATGTGAACGATGCAAGATACAAAGCATTCTGCATGGCATCGTCTGCTTTGCCAGAACTATACATGCCCCCGACAAGTGACAACTGTGCAAATGCTTCCCAGGAAACAGAAGAAAGAGCTACATGGGATGATGGCTCTGATGATAGTGACAGGGATCATACTGAGGAGTAAAAATGTGCTGTGCATTATTTTAAGCTGCAATGAATCGGTTGTAGAATTGTTCATTTTTGTCATTATTCACAATTAAGGGGGGTGTGGTCGCATTTTGAATAATTTCAGCCAGCCTGGGCCAAAGTGTGCTGCTTCTTTATGTCTCTTTGTTTACACAGTACCCACTGAACATTTTGATGTATAATACATCACAGTTCTGATAAATTCACAATGTGTATGCTTCATTTTGCTTGGTGCCTATCCATGAATTTGAGGCTTATTTTGTACAAATTTGCCGTATTTTATGGTCTACGTTCACACTTAAGTATATAATGCACAAATATCTTTCTCAAATGTAAAAGTACATGTATTATGGTCAGTTTAAGATATATTTTGTGTTGCTAAAATGATTATAAAGTTATAAGCAAAACCAGCAGCATAAGATTTTCGTTTTTTTTTATTCACAATTATACAGATTTATGGATCGTGGCAAAAAACTGCAGGATATTTTGCGGAGAACTTTTAACATAAAGTCCAATATGGTGTTGTCTATGCAAAGATGCATTTAAAAAGTAGTGCCCAGGTGTGGGAACGAAAATCCCTTTCTAGCCACTTTTTTCTCGTTCACTTTATGGCCTAGTTGTCAAAATATCAATATTGATAAATATCGAAACTAAAATATCTGAGCGGTACCAATACTAATTTCTGTAAGTATGGATACAAGGAAACTAGCTGAGCGGTCACGTTCACTTCTCTCCAGAAGCAGGTTGACAAACAGCACACAGTGCCTGTCTCGTCTCATCCGTGCTGGTTAAACAGCTCAAGTGAACAGAAAGATGGCAAGTTTAAGTTTAGCACTCATATATTTCCACTCGTTGAACACTGACAGAGCATTTCAGAGTGATTTCTCATCAAGCGATCTGTGATATTTCTCAGTTCTTCTCAATGGATGCTCAGTGCACCTGTGGTTGACGTGTCATGAGCTTTAGTGTGAAGATGGACAACTCGCTGGCGCTTTCTCTCACACACGCACTGAGAGAGTCTTACATACATGCAGAATTGACGCGCTACATGTACGCTCTAAACAATATTCTTTGTTGTATTTTCCTTGTTTTCCTGTAAAAATAACGGAGTTCCTTAGTAGTGGGCAGAACTAATGCACAGAGGGCAATCTCATTTGCTGGTGCTCAGCTACTGAGCAAATCACTTTGACCGAATGCAGACAACCTGATTAATATTCATGAATCCATTACAGATGAGTCAGTCTTTTGTTCGTTATCTGCCTCGGCTCTGTGTTCATCTTCAGTTCTCTCTTCACATCAGTTCAGTCAGTGTACTGTTTGAGTAAACGAAATACTCCGGGATATTGATTTGTTTGAACTCAGAGGGAGTGTCAGCCACATTAAACAAGTTAACAGCTTTATTCATTTGTGGATTAATGTGTATTAGAGATGAGAACCGTTTAAAACGATTCAGTTTGATTTGGTGAACTGAATGATTCGTTCATGAACCGGAAATCCAGACTGCTTTGTTTTGAACTCTCTCTCACACAGACATGGAAGAGAAGACAATGCTGAATAAAGTCATAGTTTTTGCTATTTTTGGACCAAAATGTATTTTCGATGCTTCAGAATATTCTAACTGATCCTCTGATGTCACATGGACTACTTTGATGATGTTTTTCTTACCTTTCTGGACATGGACAGTAGACCGTACACACAGCTTCAATGGAGGGACTGAGAGCTCTCGGACTAAATCTAAAATATCTTAAACTGTGTTCTGAAGATAAACTGAGGTCTCACTGGTTAGGAACGACATGAGGGTGAGTTATTAATGACAATTTTTTTGGGGAACTAACCCTTTAACAGTGTACTGTAAAGTATTTAAAAAGCTGTGCCATTGTAATTTTTTTAACAGTATTTATATACATATATACAGTGCCTTGCGAAAGTATTCGGCCCCCTTGAACTTTGCAACCTTTTGCCACATTTCAGGCTTCAAACATAAAGATATGAAACTGTAATTTTTTGTGAAGAATCAACATCAAGTGGGACACAATCATGAAGTGGAACGAAATGTACTCGATATTTCAAACTTATTTAACAAATAAAAAACTGAAAAATTGGGCGTGCAAAATTATTTAGCCCCTTTACTTTCAGTGCAGGATACTCTCTCCAGAAGTTCAGTGAGGATCTCTGAATGATCCAATGTTGACCTAAATGACTAATGATGATAAATAGAATCCACCTGTGTGTAATTAAGTCTCCGTATAAATGCACCTGCACTGTGATAGTCTCAGAGGTCCGTCTAAAGCGCAGAGAGCATCATGAAGAACAAGGAACACACCAGGCAGGTCCGAGATACTGTTGTGGAGAAGTTTAAAGCCGGATTTGGATACAAAAAGATTTCCCAAGCTTTAAACATCCCAAGGAGCACTGTGCAAGCGATAATATTGAAATGGAAGGAGTATCAGACCACTGCAAATCTACCAAGACCTGGCCGTCCTTCTAAACTTTCAGCTCATACAAGGAGAAGACTGATCAGAGATGCAGCCAAGAGGCCCATGATCACTCTGGATGAACTGCAGAGATCTACAGCTGTGGTGGGAGACTCTGTCCATAGGACAACAATCAGTCGTATACTGCACAAATCTGGCCTTTATGGAAGAGTGGCAAGAAGAAAGACATTTCTTAAAGCTATCCATAAAAAGTGTCGTTTAAAGTTTGCCACAAGCCACCTGGGAGACACACCAAACATATGGAAGAAGGTGCTCTGGTCAGATGAAACCAAAATCGAACTTTTTGGCAACAATGCAAAACATTATGTTTGGCGTAAAAGCAACACAGCTCATCACCCTGAACACACCATCCTCACTGTCAAACATGGTGGTGGCAGCATCATAGTTTGGGCCTGCTTTTCTTCAGCAGGGACAGGGAAGATTGTTAAAATTGATGGGAAGATGGATGGAGCCAAATACAGGACCATTCTGGAAGAAAACCTGATGGAGTCTGCAAAAGACCTGAGACTGGGAAGGATATTTGTCTTCCAACAAGACAATGATCCAAAACATAAAGCAAAATCTACAATGGAATGGTTCACAAATAAACATATCCAGGTGTTAGAATGGCCAAATCAAAGTCCAGACCTGAATCCAATCGAGAATCTGTGGAAAGAACTGAAAACTGCTGTTCACAAATGCTCTCCATCCAACCTCACTGAGCTCCAGCTGTTTTGCAAGGAGGAATGGGCAAAAATTTCAGTCTCGATGTGCAAAACTGATAGAGACATACCCCAAACGACTTACAGCTGTAATCGCAGCAAAAGGTGGCGCTACAAAGTATTAACTTAAGGGGGCTGAATAATTTTGCACACCCAATTTTTCAGTTTTTTATTTGTTAAAAAGGTTTTAAATATCCAATAAATTTCGTTCCACTTCATGATTGTGTCCCACTTGTTGTTGATTCTTCACAAAAAATTACATCTTTATATCTTTTTATATCTTTATGTTTGAAGCCTGAAATGTGGCAAAAGGTCGCAAAGTTCAAGGGGGTTGAATACTTTTGCAAGGCATTGTGTATATATATCAGACTGGTGAGTAAACTAAATGATTTACTAGCCAATGGTGATTCAATTGCCAAGGTGGCTATAGACTTGTTATATTTATCTTTAAATAAAAAAATATACCCCCTTAATATTGTGGCAGGTTTTCTCCAAAGCTACTTACAAATGAGAACAATAGAAGCAGTCGGAATTAGCTTCCACTGTTATGCTGATGATACTCAACTATATATATCAACGAGACCAGATGAAACTTCCCAATTATCTAAACTAACAGAGTGTGTTAAAAATGTAAAAGATTGGATGACAAATAATTTTCTCCAATTAAATTCGGATAAGACAGAGATACGAATTATTGGACCAAAAAACACTACACAGAATCTAGACGAGATCACAATCTGCAACTAGACGGATGTACTGTTACTTCCTCTACAGTCAGAAATCTGGGTGTTATATTAGACAGCAATTTGTCTTTTGAAATCATATTTCCAATGTTACAAAAACTGCATTCTTCCATCTTAGAAACATTGCCAAGCTACGAAACATGTTATCTGTTTCTGATGCAGAAAAGCTAGTTCATGCATTCATGACCTCTAGACTGGACTATTGTAATGCACTTCTAGGTGGTTGTCCTGCTTCTTCAATAAACAAGCTACAGGTCGTCCAAAATGCAGCAGCTAGAGTCCTTACCAGGTCAAGAAAATATGATCATATTACCCCAATTTTACAGTCTCTGCACTGGCTACCTATTAAGTTCCGTATCAGTTACAAATTATCATTACTTACCTATAAGGCCCTAAATGGTTTAGCTCCAGCGTACCTAACTATCCTTCTACCACGCTACAACCCATCACGCACCCTAAGGTCACAAAACGCTGGACTTTTGGTCGTTCCTAGGATAGCGAAGTCCTCTAAAGGAGGTAGAGCTTTCTCACATTTGGCTCCCAAACTCTGGAATAGCCTTCCTGATAATGTTCGGGGTTCAGACACACTCTCTCTGTTTAAATTTAGATTAAAAACACATCTCTTTCACCAAGCATTCGAATAATGTATCTCTTAAATTGTGAGTGTAGTTGCATCTGATCAAATGTGCATTTTTATTCATTAGCTTGGGTTAAACTAATTTTACTTTGTTGGATCAGCAGCTATGCTAATGATGTCTCTATGTGTTTCTCTGTTTCTGCTGGATCTTCATCCCGTGGTAACTACTGTAGGATTTACACAAGCTCCAGTCTGGATCCAGAACACCTGAGAAGAGATGATGCTGACCCTCAGAGGACCTCAGATGATGCTAACCCTGAATCAACAAACAGAACTAACAATTATTGCTAAATGTGTGACTGAATCATATAATAACTTAATTAATAATATTGATAGTTCATCGTCTAGCTGACTACGTCTTGTATTATTATTTTTATTTTTTCTAAAATCCTGTCAAATGTGCACAAACTACTAGCTACTACTAAATATTGTAGAAACATAATTTTCTGTAAAGTTGCTTTGTAACGATTTATTTTGTAAAAAGCGCTATACAAATAAACTTGAATTGAATTGAAGCAGTCAGGTCAACAAGAGAACAACAACAGTATACAAGTGCCATGACAAGTCTCAGCTAGTCTAGTATAGAACACCGAGACAGGGTTTTTAATTTTTTTTTGCTATATAGATCCCCGGGTGAAAAACAAGTACACTTCCATTATGTGCTTAGTGCACTATTTTCACAAACTAATTTTGTTCTTAACATACTAAAAACGATCCTTTAATACTTATTAAGATCATCTAAGGAGAGCAGTCTCAGTACTATGACGCGATGTGACAGAGATGATGACGCTCACCTGCTGGAGTCTGTTCATCAATCCTGACCTCCTCTCTCTCCTCTTTAATCAACGACATCTGCAGTACAACAGTCACATTCATGAACACACACCCCACATCTGTGAGAGACGCTTAGCTCATCAGACGAACTTACACTCGATGAAGAACTGTTTCTTTGTGTCTGTTGTTCTCGAGCAGCGGATTCAAACAGTCACTCTGACGAGCTTCTGACTCCAAATTAGGGTTACAAAAGCAGACTGTTTGCTGTCACTACACGACAGAGAGAGAAATCATACACATCATAATAATAAAACAATTACTGTACGTGCAGAGTTTGTACCTACTACACGATAACTCGGTTAAAATCGATTTAACACTGAAAACACAAATCTTTCTACAGACGCAGGCCGATGACGTCACGCCACCGCGCCAAAATAAAAGTCGGCTTCTTCTTTTGAGCTTTAATTAAGTGAGAATAATACTATGCACTTCTATTGAATTGACTTTCTTTTATAAACGTTATGATATAGTCACATATGTTTCCCCTCAATGTCCTTCCGTTTTAACTCTTTAGTGACTGAATCAGATGAAATGTCTTGTTGAAGGAATAAGCAGTTTCTTGTTGACAGGGGCCTGTTCTTCGTACGTCGCTTATTACATCCGAGATCAAACGACATCAGCTGTGTCCAAATTCAGGGTCTGCATCCTCCTTAGGATCCTTCCTACCCGGTTGAAGGAGGATGGGTCCTCCGACGACCGCAAAAACCGGAAGTCGGTGTTTGTGAATTTGGACAGCCTACCCTTCTTTCAGTTCCCTCCCTTAACCGTTGCTCATATCCTGTCGCCTAGCAACCGTGACAGCGCCAAGCAAGACGCCAGTGAAGAGCTCATCGTTCTCTCCCCGGAGCTTTATAAACACTTCTGTCTGCTCTTTCGTCCTTAGAAGCGTTAAAACAGCTTCAATCACTAACAAATAAGCTGTGTGTAAGGGGATATTCACACAGGCAGTAAGGAAGAAGCTAGTTTACAAAAGTAAAGTTTTTTTTTTTTTTTTTTTTACATATACACGTATGCTTAACGCTAAAACAAAATGCCTAACTAGAAAACCACTGAAAATATATTTTTTTGAAAAGCCAGTTTTTAAAAAACATCGAAAATAATACTCCTCCCCCACTCCGCTACCACTCGCTTCGTCCTGCCGAAAAGAATTATGGGATAGGTAGGACGCGAAAGGATCCACCACACCCATCCTTCTAATTCGGGGAAAAGGAGGACGCATTTGTGGGCCGCATTTGAAGGATCCTACGAATTTGGACAGCCTTCGTCGCGGCGCTGTGACGTAACATCCTTCAAATGCGTCCTCCGAAGGATGTAGACCCTGAATTTGGACACAGCTATCGATACTAGAAACCATGATCAGCAGTGCAGCGATTAGCTGGTGGCAAGACGGCAACGTAATGACGTCATATAATTTAAAACGACACCTGACGAAAAACAAATTTCTAGACTTTTATAAGGAAACAGCCAAGCAAACAAAACTACATAAATGTTATAATAGATAAATGAAACAGATAATACATACATGTTTTCATTTTATTATAATTTTTTTCATGATTCCCAATTATTTAGATTCGCAACTTATAGTTTTGCAGTCTTTACATTTTTATTTCAATGTAGAAATTATCTATTCATTTCATTTTATATTTGGACAGATTTGTTATGTGACAGCATTAATGAAAGTTTCTTAAGGGTCAATATCATGTTATCTGCATCTCCTGCGCTCATCAAGCCACTCTTATAATAGCAGTCATCACTCAAAATAATGCAGGACTCTATTATCTGTATAGCATGTGTGTACTCTAATACAATTATGAAGTAATAATTTATGACAAATAAATATTTCAGTGAGTAAAACTTGCGGTCTAGTAGGCTGTTATGGACTACACAACATTTTTATATTATTTGTAAATATTTTTTTAATGATTATTATTTTAAATGATTGGCCCTGGATCAGTACGATACTCTTGTAATAAAGTAGCGGTGGTAGCAGACATATTTTGAGTATCAGTTCTGGTTGAAAAGAAGCGAACTGAGTTAGCGACGTCTTCGTACGTCGCTAACTCAGTTAGCTGGATTTGATTGTTGACGATTTAGCATGATCTTGGATCATTTGGTTCTTCAAAGCTCTTCCCGGAGCTGCTGACATATCCTCTGACCAGACAAAACCAGTAGGCAGTGACAGTCTCTGAGTACTCCTGGAGGTCAGTGGTGTTATTGCATGTGGCAGCCTGTTTAAACATGTCCCAGTCAGTTGTGTTGAAGCAGTCTTGAAGAACCTCTGATGATCCTTCTGGCCACACTTTAATCTGTTTGTGAACTGGTTTGGCAACTTTAATGAGTGGTCTGTATGCAGGCATTAGCATAACAGTGATGTGGTCTGAAGCTCCGAGGTGGGGGAGGGGGAGGGCTTTGTAAGCTCCTCTCTGTGTGGTGTAAACAAAGTCCAAAATGTTATTACCTCGTGTTGGAAAGTTGATGTGCTGGTGTATTTTTGGAAACACACTCTTAAGGTCAGCATGGTAAAAATCCCCAGTTATGATGAGAAAAGCATCCGGGTGTGCTGTCTGCTGCTCACTGATGTGCTGGTACAGTTCATTAAGTGCGTCGTTCCTGTTGCTGATGATGTTGAACGGGGGAATGTACACCGAAATGAGCAGTATAGCAGTATATCCCCTCGGTAGATAGAATGGCACCACGCATCATTGATGTAAACACAAAGCCCCCCGCCACGGGTTTTTCCTCCCGCTACGAGAGCTCTGTCCGCTCTATAGCACGTCAGCTGGTCGAGCTGAATAGCGCCATCTGGAACACTGTTGCTGAGCCATGTTTCCGTGAACACAAAAACACAACAGTCTCTTACAGTCCTCTGAGTTGAACGTAGTAAACGAGTGTAATCCAATTTATTGTTCAACGAGCGTACGTTAGCCAGTACGATGGTGGGGACAGATGGCTTGTGTGGGTTAGCCGTTAGCCTAGCCCGGATACCTCCGCGCTTCCCCCTCTTCTGCTTCCTCTCACGCCACTTGTGGCGCCTCCGCTGCGGGCAAGATGCAGTAGTGGGGGGTCGGTGATGGTGAAGGACCGCGTAGCAGACCGCGATCCCGCACCTGTTCCGCGTGCATGGAGTTTAACTGTAAAAATGTAGTTCTGCCGACATCGAGCAGAAACTTGCGACTGTATTTGCGCTTACAGACAGGTAGATGCGAAAACGACATATAAAAACACTGCGACTCACAAGACAAAAAACAGGAAAACACTATTCTGTCGGGACAGAGAGAAGCCGCTGCGTGTGAACGTGCCGCCATCTTAAATAAATGCAGCTTTGATGAGCAGAAGAAACTTACTGATCCCAGACTTTTGAACAGCAGTGTATATGCCTTTATATGGGCTATAGACAATCTACCTCATGAACAGTTAAATCTTCTGCCATTGTGCAATAAAAATGTGCAAATAAAAAAAAATTATATATATTGTCACGGGAGGAGCACAAGACAGACACAGTGGGCGTGGCGTCAGGCCTCGGAGAGGCTTTTATTAACAGAAATCATAAAACAAAGGGAATAAAAGTGGCCAAAGGGGGAAAGTGTCCAAAATAACAGGGGATCTGGTGTCCTCGTCGTGCTGCGGGGTTCGTGTGGGTCGGGCAGTGTTCATGGAGGAAGGGTCCAGGTAAGGGGCGGAGTCCGGCGGCCGCACGCGCTCCCCTCCTTGGTCCGGGGCGCGAGGGGCGGCGGCTTCCTCTAGCGGCCGCATCTCTCTCGTCGGCCGCGGCGCTGGTAGGGGATGGACGCCCGGCATCCTGGCCCGTCGGCCGTGTAAACGGGTGCGGTTCTCCTCCGGATCGCGGGTCCGGCTGCTCACGTCTCTTGTGGCGCGGGAGTCCCTCAACGCACCCTTCCTGGACCCACGAGGACACCAGCGTGCATGCACGGGGAAGAGACCGGTCTCCTGAGGAGAGGCGCGTTGGGCTTTTAAACAGCGGCGGTAATGAGGCTCCACTTCCTTCAGGTGTGCCCCATCACACGCTGCCAGCCCTGACTCGTCCAGCGCCCCTCCTCTCACACACCCACTCCAGTCGGGAGCCTGGTGAAGGGCCGCGATTTAGGACGGGGTGCCGGTGACAATCAGGGAGGAGGCAGCTGACTCGTCACATCCCCCCTCCCAAGCGACATCCCCGTCCCCAGGGCGCCACCCACACGGGAGTGCTACCATCCTCAACCAGACTCCAAACGGTCGGAGTGGGCGGGGATTCCTCTCCGGGCGGTCCTCCCTCTCGCAGCGCGCCGGAACAGGGACAGAGAAACCGAGTTTTAGTGACAGCCTCAACCAACCACAGGGCAAAATGCAGATAACAGAAGTCACTTACCCTTTTGTGGCTGGGAGGCTGTCCCCGGTTTTCCTCCGTCCCAGTCGGGGTTCTCACGAACATTTGCAAGCGAGAGGGAGTGACGTCACCAGATGTTTCCCAACTGCGCTGTCTAGGCTCCACCTTGCCCGCATTCTCCACCAGTGTGGCGGGGTGAGGAACTACACGACAACCGATGGACAGAGAAAGTCCCCGAAGGGTGGATTTATTAAATGAATTGTGCTCTGAGTGAAGGTGGTGCTCTCCGTGGTGCTCCAAGTCCCTCGTGCTCTCTGTATCCTGAGTGGTGGATCCCGTGCTGTGCTCTCCTTGGTGGGGCTGACGGTCACACGCTGCTCTCTGAAACAGAGGAGGTAAGGGTTAGTGTCTTCGTTGGGAGACATTCCTCACCACACTGCTTTCCTCCTCTGCTTAAGTAGGTGCCGCTTGACGAGCTGCAGGTGCGGCCGCTCAGCCCGTGACGAGCTAGTGCCGGTGACTCCACTGTGTTGCCAGGGCGACGCTGACGAGCGCTCGGGACGCATGTCACAATATATATATTTCTGTGGAGACCAGAGGTTCAAAGCCCCCCCCCCTCCCTTAGGAATTTCAGTCTGGTTCTGCTGGGTGGGGGAAGTCAATGGAAGTGTTTAACTCTCATGGGTTTACATGTGATGTCCAGCGTTGCATTTCCATTACGAACAACAAATTTGACACCAAATTTATCTTCTGCGAATTGAAATTGTAAATCATTGTTCTAGTGGTGTTAATGTTGAAAACTGTTCTGGGAACAAGTTGGTTGGTCATCTTGTTTGGGACTTGTGGGACTATAACTGATTTATGACTTCCTGAAGAAATCGGCTCGTGTTTCAAACACAGCCCTGATCGACTCTTTAATTTGTCTGGTTCGACTCATTTCTGCTACAAGGCTAAGGCTATATGAAGATTTCCAAGACATTGAAAGTTCCTAGAGACACAGCTCTCAGCCTTATTCCTTAGCTTAAAGTGTGTTTTACCAGAAAATCTTTGAGATTGTGGAAGAAATAGCTCCATATCATAAAATGTTAAATCAGAGCAACTGAGAAAAACCTGCAATGTACAGCCAAAGACTTGCAAGATGACCCGATGAAAGGAGGAAAACCATTTCAAAGCAATGTGTAAGAAGATCAATAGACATGTATTGCCTTTATGTTGAGACATCTTGTAGAATACCAGAAGAACAAAGGACAACTTAAACTTGATAAAATACATTTGTGTAGACCTGTGGAGCTCTGGAGGAATGTTATATGGAGTGATGTGACCAAACTGGAACTTTTTGGACCCATGGATCAGCGGTATGTCTGCTGCAAAACAGGCAAAACTCATAAGCAGAAGAACACCATCTCCATCCTCAAACTTGGAGGTGGATCAGTCCTGTTATGGGGTTTCTTTACTGTAGAAGGAAGTGGAAATCATGACTGTATGAAGGACATCATGGATTCTTTGAAGTGTCAGGCCATTTTGACAAGAATTGTGATGCCTTTGGTGCAGAAACTGAAGCTAATGATCAATGGACTTTCCTGCAGGCCAGTCATCCCAGAGTACACATCCAAATCTACTTCTGCTTGGTTCAGGGATCAGTCACAGAATGTTCTTGAGTGACCTGTTCAGTCTCCAGGCTTAATTCTCATTGCAAATATCTGGTTAAATTTGAAGAAAGCAGTGGTGAATGTGAAAACCAAAGATTATCAGTGATCTGAAAGCTTTTTCAGGTGTGGAATGGGTCAAAACTGTAGTAGAGAGGTGACAGAAGCTTCTAAACACTTTTAGTGGAGATTTTAAAGAATAAAATATTCTGCACAAAGGGGGTTGAATAATTTTGAACATGAATGTTTAGAGCCAATTCGAATTTTATCATGATTCATTGTAACAGAAATGACTCGAACCAGACAAATTAAAGAGTCAATCAGGGCTGTGTTTGAAACACGAGCCAAATTCCTCAGGAAGTCATAAATCAGTTCTAGTCCCACAAGTCCCAAACAAGATGACCAACCAACTTGTTCCCAGAACAGCTTTCAACATTAACACCACTAGAACAATTATTTAAAATTTCAATTCGCAGAAGAGATTGTCAAATTTGTTGTTCGTAATTGAAATGCAACGCTGGACATCAAGTGTAAACCCATGAGAGTACTAGACAAGTTCCATTGACTTCCCCCACCCAGCAGAACCAGACTGAAATTCCTAAGGGGAAGGGCTTTGAACCTCTGGTCTCCACAGAAATATTTGTCAAGAGAATGGCAAAGAAACTGTCTTTTGTACATATATGTGGACCAAAATGAACTCCAAAATGACTTCTAAATGAATATCAGTCCATCGCTTAACTCCATATTCATTTATGTGTAACCCACACATTTGACTATAATGTTATAATCACTTATTGTGTATGTCTTTTAATAACTATGGGATAGCTTAAGGATACATAGTCATGTCTAGTATCGATGTAATCGAATCTGCTTGCTTGAGATAGCCCAGACAATCTTTTATTTGTCAAATATATCATATTGAATCATGTCCAAAATGAGACCCTGCAAGAGTGGGAAAATTCAGACCACATGCTTGGTAAGATAAACATATGATTTATGATACTCCCGAGCCAAGACAATATCTGATTGGTCAAGACAACATCTGAGGTGTGGCCAACAGGCCAGTTTAAACACTTAGGACACCATAAAATCTTAGTTTTAGTCTCTAGCTATGCTTCTGCTATCAGTCATGTCTGCTTTTAGCTTTGCTACCTAGCTTTAGCTTTTAGCCGTGCTGTTTGTCATCACAGTTCTTTGAGCAAGGTTCCAGCGCGTTTCAGTCTGCACGCCTGCTGCTACTTAGCCACTATGAGGAGAAACACAACTTAGTCTCGTCAAACTTTATTTCTTTCCTTTTCCGTTTGACAGTTTCATGTTCTGAGTTAAGTTTTGTAATGCCTTCTGACCTCGTCTGCACGTTCAACTTCAACCAGCCACACAACTCCATCTTCAGCCAACGCCCAAACATGGGTTTCCCAAGACGTCACTTCAACGACTACAGAACTTGTGATTAAAGAACTGGTGATTGATTCTGAACCTATTCTGTTCCAGTGTTGTGAGCGCGGGTAAACCGAAGGCTTGAATCAAGGGCAATCATCGCCAATGATGCCATTACATCGAGCGCAAAAGAACTGGTGAACCATTTTCTTCAACTAATTTATTGAATCGAACTGTCCGAAAGAACTACTGGTGATCCGAAAACCAATGCAACCGGTTCTTCACTCGTGAACGAGTCAGTCTTCATTATCTGGCTTGGATCTGTGTTCATCTTCAGTTCTCTCTTCACAGCAGTTCAATCAGTGTACTGTTTGAGTAAATGAATTACTCCGGGATATTGGTTTGTTTGAACTCAGAGGGAGTGTCAGCCACATTAAACAAGTTAACAGTGTTTTTCTTACCTTTCTGGACATGGACAGTAGACCGTACATACAGCTTCAATGGAGGGACTGAGAGCTCTCGGGCTAAATATCTTAAACTGTTTTCCAAAGATAAACGGAAGTCTCACGGGTTTTGAACGACATGAAGGTAAGTTATTAATGACATCATTTGTATTATTGGGTGAACTAACCCTTTAAATACGGGACAAACTGTCTTCCGTATAGCTTTCATACAGAATGTTTCTTTGATACCTAAAAATGGGTATTCTGTATTAAACCGAATGGTTGGCAACCCTATTTATTCTGCACATTAACATTGTAAGCAGCTCTGTTTTGTTTACAGTGGTACCCAAGGAAACTGGTGTGTGCTGGCAGAGAGTGGATCTGTCTTCATCAGCTCATGTGCTGTTTTTGTTTCCTGCAGATATGTTTTATGTCAGTGGTCTCCATCTCTGCTCATGAAGATCTACATCCTATAGATTTCATCTCCAAGCCCAATCAAACACACCTGAAGCAGCTAATCAAGTGCTGTTCACAGTTCACCATATCAGGAAGGAGTGAACAAATAAATAAGTGAACGGATTCGGACAGTGACGTATAGCCTACACTGCGCGTGAGACTTGGAGCTGTTGCAAAAACATTGCCATGTGTACTTTTATATTACATGTACCTAATTTTAGAAAATAATACTAATAGCAATAATACTCAAAATTACTTTATATTGCAGTTATACATACCTCCGCGTCAGCTTTGTGGTTTCCTCGATGGTATAAAATTATTATTTTGTAATGCTTTTATGTTCACATTGGACCCTGAATATTGCTGGGTCGCCTTCTGTGTGAAAGCAAACACGTCCCGGGATTGATCCCAGGCCGGGGACCTAGTAACATTGCCGGGTTCAGTCCCTGATTAAGCGCTGTGTGAACAAAAGCCAGAACCATTGCCGTGTCATAGTGATTACCGGGTGTTTTGAAGGCAGATCAGTGCTTGCGACAAAACACATATGTGCAAACTGTAATGAAGCAGAGGTCAGTTAGTTCCTCACTTTCCGCTCTGATGCTGAGATCGTTCCCCAGCTTAAGTGAAAGTATCACGTGCCCAGCATTTTCAACTCGTACATTACACGTCACACTCTGATGTCACGTGTCTTTACGGGATCTTATGTGTATGAACGCACGCACATATTCCGGGTCATCACTGGCAGTGTGGAAGTGCAAAATCTGGCGACCCGGGAACAATTGCCGGGACACATTACCCGTGTGTTTTCTGGAATCGCAGTGTGAAAGGGGCTTAAGAGAGATGGACACAGCAGCAAGCACAAACAGAAGCTTCTGTCAGACACAGAGCAGTAGAGATCTGCTGGAGTAAATGATGCCTGCAGCATTTTGTTTGCTTGTACAAACATTGCTCTCTTCTTGGCTGAAAAACAACCATTTTGTGAAACTCTTCTCTATTAATTTGTCATACAGCACTGAAATAGGCTATATTGTAGTGTATTGTATTTATCCATGTCAGGCCAGCACAAAACACCTTTTTATTTAATTATCGTTAATCGAGAATCTTTGTCAAGATCACACACCCCTAAACTGAGCTGACACGAGCTGAATAAAGAGACTTTGGTCTGTCTGTTTCCAGAACCGATCCTGTTGATTGACTCTACTACAGAACCAAAGGTGACATGGTTTCTGAACATCCTCAGAGCTTGTAGAGAGCTTTACACATGACCCTTTCCATCAACTGACCGAAATCATGTGTTCACTGGAGAACATGAGTGAGATATTTACTGCTCAAAGTTAAGCGGGTGACGAGGTCAGTTGAGCAAATGAATGAGACACAGCCTGTTGACATGTGTTGAGATGAAAAGGCTTGTTTGTCCCATTGGAGCCGCTGAACTTTTCATCATCTCAGTGTATCTGATGACTTCATTAACGGGTCTCCAGTTACATCATCATCTGTGTTGTTCATGTGTCCACTGGGACAGTAAAGGTCAGTTTGTTTTCTTCTGTGCAGGACTGGAAAATCACTCTACCTCCCATCAATTCCCTGTTGAACTAAACAGCAAATGCTGGTTAAGCAGGATTTGAAGCTGGTATGCTGGGCCCGTATTCATAAAGAATCTTTATGGTATATATAAAGCTATAAAAGTAGCTCCTAGGGACACAATTCTAAGAAAATTCTTAGAAATGTGGCGTTTACTCTTAAATTTTAAGAAAAACACCTAGTAAAGAAAAAAGTAATTCAGAAAGCATCTTAACCCTTAAAAGAGGTCTTAAGGTCAAACTTGTTTAGGAGCACAGATGCATTTATGAATATAGCAGGCTCATAGGTGCGCACAAGCAGGGGGAATGAACCGTTAATAGTTAGAGCTATACGAGCTATACGCTCTTTAAGAATGGCCTTGTGTTCATCCACTAACTGGGCTAACAGTAAACACAAGTTCCTCTGTACAGTTGGTCTTTCTCGCCCTTCTTGGTTTTGATTCCATGTTTGATACATTAAACCAACATTCAAACCACCACTTAAATAGGACAGCAATCACTGTAATTGGAAAGAGTGGAACAATTTTTATCATTCTAATCCAATCAAATACCTTATGACCATGATTTTGGTCACATTTTATGCATCCATAAATTGAAAATGCAATTGCAAATACAATTTGCAATTTCTTTTGAATAAAGTCCGGAATATAATTCCATATTGGAAAAATTATGCATGTAAATTCAAAGTGAGAATTAAAATACACTTAAAATCACTCTTTTTGTTCCCTTCTTGTACAACCAACCAATCACAGTCTTCAAAAGATTGTGTCATACATAGCAACGGGGTCAACCCCGCCTCCTCACTAAGATGAAAGTTTTTGTCTTTTCCTTACTCAGAGTTGCTCTCAGATCGGTCCTGAATCGCTCTTAAGCTAAGACTCCTACGTAAAAGTTTTTAAGCTAAATTAAGAGTTTTCTGAGAGGATTCTTAGAATTTTTATGAATACGGGCCCTGGTTTGAGCTGGTCTTTAGCTGATCACAAGTTGGTTTTTGGCTGGTTTAAGCTGGATAAAGATGGTCTTTAGCTGGTCTTTGGCTGGTTTGAGCTGGTTTTTAGCTGGTTTAAGATGGTCTTTAGCTGATCATGAGCTGTTCTTTGACTGGTTTGAGCTGGTTTCAGATGGTTTTTAGCTGATCATGAGCTGGTCTTTGGCTGTTTTGAGCTGGCTTAAGATGGTCATGAGCTGGTTTTTAGCTGGTTTAAGATGGTCTTTAGCTGATCATGAGCTGGTTTTTGGCTGGTTTGAGCTGTTTTAAGATGGTCTTTAGCTGGTCATGAGCTGTTCTTTGACTGGTTTCAGCTGGTTTCAGATGGTTTTTAGCTGATCATGAGCTGGTCTTTGGCTGGTTTGAGCTGCTCTTTAGCTGGTTTAAGATGGTCTTTAGCTTATCATGAGCTGTTCTTTGACTGGTTTGAGCTGGTTTCAGATGGTTTTTAGCTGATTATGAGCTGGTCTTTAGCTGGTTTGAGCTGGTTTAAGATGGTTTTTAGCTGGTCATGAGCTGGTCTTTGGCTGGTTTGAGCTGGTTTTTAGCTGGTTTAAGATGGTCTTTAGCTGATCATGAGCTGGTCTTTGGCTGGTTTGAGCTGGTTTCAGATGGTTTAAGATGGTCTTTAGCTGATCATGAGCTGGTCTTTGGCTGGTTTGAGCTGGTTTCAGATGGTTTTTAGCTGATCATGAGCTGGTCTTTGGCTGGTTTGAGCTGCTCTTTAGCTGGTTTAAGATGGTCTTTAGCTGATCATGAGCTGTTCTTTGACTGGTTTGAGCTGGTTTCAGATGGTTTTTAGCTGATCATGAGCTGGTCTTTGGCTGTTTTGAGCTGGTTTAAGATGGTCATGAGCTGGTTTTAGCTGGTTTAAGATGGTCTTTAGCTGATCATGAGCTGGTGTTTGGCTGGTTTTAGATGGTCTTTAGCTGGTCATGAGCTGGTCTTTGGCTGGTTTGAGCTGGATAAAGATGGTCTTTAGCTGGTCATGAGCTGGTCTTTGGCTGGTTTGAGCTGGTCTTTAGCTGGTTTAAGATGGTCTTTAGCTAATCATGAGCTGTTCTTTGGTTTGAGCTGGTTTCAGATGGTTTTTAGCTGATCATGAGCTGGTCTTTGGTTTGAGCTGGTTTCAGATGGTTTTTAGCTGATCATGAGCTGGTCTTTGGCTGTTTTGAGCTGGCTTAAGATGGTCATGAGCTGGTTTTTAGCTGGTTTAAGATGGTCTTTAGCTGATCATGAGCTGGTTTTTGGCTGGTTTGAGCTGGTTTAAGATGGTCTTTAGCTGGTCATGAGCTGGTCTTTGGCTGGTTTGAGCTGGTCTTTAGCTGGTTTAAGATGGTCTTTAGCTGATCATGAGCTGGTCTTTGGCTGGTTTGAGCTGGTTTCAGATGGTTTTTAGCTGATCATGAGCTGGTCTTTGGCTGGTTTGAGCTGCTCTTTAGCTGGTTTAAGATGGTCTTTAGCTGATCATGAGCTGTTCTTTGACTGGTTTGAGCTGGTTTCAGATGGTTTTTAGCTGATCATGAGCTGGTCTTTGGCTGTTTTGAGCTGGTTTAAGATGGTCATGAGCTGGTTTTTAGCTGGTTTAAGATGGTCTTTAGCTGATCATAAGCTGGTGTTTGGCTGGTTTTAGATGGTCTTTAGCTGGTCATGAGCTGGTCTTTGGCTGGTTTGAGCTGGTCTTTAGCTGGTTTAAGATGGTCTTTAGCTAATCATGAGCTGTTCTTTGACTGGTTTGAGCTGGTTTCAGATGGTTTTTAGCTGATCATGAGCTGGTCTTTGGCTGTTTTGAGCTGGCTTAAGATGGTCATGAGCTGGTTTTTAGCTGGTTTAAGATGGTCTTTAGCTGATCATGAGCTGGTTTTTGGCTGGTTTGAGCTGTTTTAAGATGGTCTTTAGCTGGTCATGAGCTGGTCTTTGGCTGGTTTGAGCTGGTCTTTAGCTGGTTTAAGATGGTCTTTAGCTGATCATGAGCTGGTCTTTGGCTGGTTTGAGCTGATTTTAGATGGTCTTTAGCTGGTCATGAGCTGGTCTTTGGCTGGTTTGAGCTGGTCTTTAGCTGGCTTAAGATGGTCTTTGGCTGGTTTGAGCTGGTCTTTAGCTGATCATGAGCTGGTCTTTGGCTGGTTTGAGCTGGTTTAAGATGGTCTTTAGCTGGTTTCAGATGGTCTTTAGCTGATCATGAGCTGGTTTTTGGCTGGTTTGAGCTGGTTTTAGATGGTCTTTAGCTGGTCATGAGCTGGTCTTTGGCTGGTTTGAGCTGGTCTTTAGCTGGCTTAAGATGGTCTTTGGCTGGTTTGAGCTGGTCTTTAGCTGATCATGAGCTGGTCTTTGGCTGGTTTGAGCTGGTTTAAGATGGTCTTTAGCTGGTTTCAGATGGTCTTTAGCTGATCATGAGCTGGTTTTTGGCTGGTTTCAGCTGGTTTTAGATGGTCTTTAGCTGGTCATGAGCTGGTCTTTGGCTGGTTTGAGCTGGTCTTTAGCTGGTTTAAGATGGTCTTTAGCTGATCATGAGCTGTTCTTTGACTGGTTTGAGCTGGTTTCAGATGGTTTTTAGCTGATCATGAGCTGGTCTTTGGCTGGTTTGAGCTGGTTTAAGATGGTCATGAGCTGGTTTTTAGCTGGTTTAAGATGGTCTTTAGCTGATCATGAGCTGTTTTTTGGCTGGTTTGAGCTGGATAAAGATGGTCTTTAGCTGGTCTTTGGCTGGTTTGAGCTGATTTAATATGGTCTTTAGCTGGTCATGAGCTGGTCTTTAGCTGGTCTTTAGTTGGTTTATAAATCCTTTTTTTATTTACCATGCTTGTAATTTCCTATAAGGTATTTCATTGGCTTAGAATGATAAAAATTGTTCCAATCTTTCTAATTACAGTGATTGCTGTCCTATTTAAGTGGTGGTTTGAATGTTGGTTTAATGTATCAAACATGGAATCAAAACCAAGAAGGGCGAGAAAGACCAACTGTACAGAGGAACTTGTGTTTACTGTTAGCCCAGTTAGTGGATGAACACAAGGCCATTCTTAAAGAGCGTATAGCTCGTATAGCTCTAACTATTAACGGTTCATTCCCCCTGCTTGTGCGCACCTATAAGCCTGCTATATTCATAAATGCATTTTTTGAGCCTGCAAGGTGGGAATGTCCAGTGGAAACTAAATGAACTGCGACACAATAAGATGTTCTGAAAGTGCTGTAATTGTTTGTGTGATCACTCTGCTTACAGAAGGTTGTGACAGACCCAAATCATCACTATTGCATTGTTGCATTTTACCTGTTGCCAAATATTGTAATGTAGTGATTACTTGAATTTATATATTAAAAAATAAATTATTATATAATCTATACCGTCTTATTAACTCACTATCATCCATTGTCTGCAACACATTTCTTCTGCCTCTCATCTTTCTGCCATTTTCTCCTCTGCTAAAGAAACTCTTAGGCCTCTTAAAAGTCCTCATCTGTGCTCCTAAACAAGTTTGACCTTAAGACCTCTTTTAAGGGTTAAGATGCTTTCTGAATTACTTTTTTCTTTACTAGGATTTTTTCTTTAATTTTAAAAGTAAACGCCCACATTTCTAAGAATTTCCTTAGAATTTTGTCACTAGGAGCTACTTTTTGCATTAAGATTCTTTATGAATACGGGCCCAGGTGTTTAGCTGTCCATGAGGCTGTCTTTAGCTGGTCTTTAGCTATCCATGAGCTTGTCTTTAGCAGGCTTAAGATGGTCTTTGGCTGGTTTAAGCTGGCCATGTTCTGGTCTTTAGCTAGTTTAAGCTGGTCTTTAGCTGGTCCGAGCACACACTAGTGGGCAGAGTTAGTGTAAATAGCCTTTGCCATCAAGGTGTTTTTTTTTTAAACTTTTAAACAGATACTTTATAAAATATATTAATGTTGTCATTATTAGGAGCCAAGCTTCAAAGGTACATATGCACCTATTGTAGTCATTGGTGTAAAAAATTGCCCTCATGTTTATTTAATCATTCATGCTGATTCATAATAATCACACAAGTGAACACTGAGCTGATTTCACATAAAAATGGCTCTGTTCTGTGAGATTTTTCAGATAAATCCTGCTGCGTTTGCAGTGATGCTTGCTATTTTTCTCTCTATTCAGCTTTAAGTGTATGAACATCATCATGCGACTAAAACAAACCCAATACATACAGATGTGTGGTGAGTTTGTGTAGTATGCAGTAATTGATTTGTGCTTCCTGCACTCTGTCGTGTGGGAGTGAATCTGGTCTGACAGGTTTTAGTCTTGTTCCCAGGGACTTGCTGAGTTTCTAGATCTCTCCGCTGTTTGTTTGTTAGTTGTTGTCATATGATCTGCTGTATCAGGATTACTCCTTTATCTCCTCTGTAAGCTCATCTTCATGAACACAAGAGCAGGTGTGTAGTGAGTGTGGAGAGAGAAGTGTCGGGTTCATCAAGGTAGAGGCGTTCAGCTGTTAAAGTGGCGAGAGGTATGAGAACTGAACATGGACTCTGTCTGAAGCGCTTTCTATCGGACTCAATCCTGATGATCTAACAGGTCCGTTCAGCTTCTTTTCTGCATTTCCCCTGCTCTGGCTTGCTTTCTAATCTAGTGTTTTAATAAACCTGGCACATATAGCTGGCTCTGAGACAGATAGCTTGTGCTCTTTTATTGTAAATGTGCTGAAGTATGTTAAAATGAACATGTCTGTCACTGTCATGGATCCCGTTTGGACATAAAACACCTCATCTGTCTTTGAGATGACAGATCTTTCATATCATGTGTTAACATGGCTGATGGATGTCATCCAGTTGGAGGTTTATTGTGTCATATATAACACATATAAGAGAATAAGATAAGACCTGAATCATAGAGACACAACAGATATTGACTAAGACTGCTCTTTTAGTAAAACAGTAATTATTGGAATATTCTACAAAGCTTTTTTATATTGCTATTGAACACATTTTTCTGGACCGCACAGTTTTATTAACTGAAGTGTGTTTTAGAATTGATTCTTGTGTTTGTGTTAAAGGTATTCATCATGTATTTAGGAAGTCATTCAGACAGATCACAGCAATGAAAATGTGATGTAAAAAGTGTGTAACTATCATAACTATCAGGCTTCATTGTAATTATACAACATTTATTTTGTAAATGAATTAATTATGTGTGTGTGTGTGTGTGTGTGTGTGTGTGTGTGTGTGTGTGTGTGTGTGTGTGTGTGAGAGATTCCCGCTGTTGAGACTCTAAAGCTTCGTACCATCAGTGTTTTATCACTGTTTTTTTCACTGGAAGTGTTCTCACATGTCAAAAGTCAACCTCAGGTCACTTAACTACCAGAAAACAAAGCATTAACAGATGTTAGACTGCACCACTTTCAAATAAATGTTGTTTGTAATGAACAGCACTATAATAATTATTGTTCTGGTATGAATGTCACTGAGAGCGCAGTGTAGGGCTGAGTTCACTGAACAGAGTTCTTAGAGGAAACAGATCCTGACTAGCATTAGCAATCCCATCATGCCTCACAACAACACGTATCACGCCAGAGCCGCATTCACAACAGCATTAAAGATGCTTTTGTAACTCATGCCTGTCATCACTCTGCTTTTGTGTAACACAGTTAGATCAAAGATTGGTGCTTCGAGGAAACGATGTGGAAGCTACAGTCACTGTGAATCATTTCCTGGGTTTCTCCAGTCGAGGCTTTAATGTTCATCATGTTTGTCTTTCATCATCGTTATGTAACATCTAAACACTCATCTTTTTCGCCTGCACTTAACCAACTAACACCAGCACTTTTCCTTTTCTTGTCTTTTTCATTGAATTAAAAAAAAATA
Source organism: Carassius auratus (assembly GCF_003368295.1). Lineage (NCBI taxonomy): Eukaryota > Metazoa > Chordata > Actinopteri > Cypriniformes > Cyprinidae > Carassius > Carassius auratus. The sequence goes on along the minus strand of NC_039271.1, from coordinate 20,288,950 downwards.
ACAAATAAAAAATACCTGGCTATGTGTTCTGTACTAGACTAACTGAGACTTGTCATGGCACTTGTATTCTGTTGTTGTTCTCTTGTTGACCTGACTGCTTCTGTTGTTCTCATTTGTGAGTCGCTTTGGATAAAAGCATCTGCTAAATGATTAAATGTAAATGTAATAACTCGCTTCACCTCTAATGTCAACTGTGTGTTATTTGTGTTTTGAGTTAAATAATAGTCAAATATCGGTTCAGTGATTTCAGGCTGTTGTAGGTTTTCTGAGATCAAACCAGCCGTTGAAGTAAGGAATAACAGACTCTGAGTTATTACAAAAATGAAAGTGGTAATGCAGCTGGGGTGTTGACAGGCTTGCCCTGCATTTCTGTGGAGGTTTTGCCCTCCAGGTCTTGGAGACAGTCACGTGACTGAAAGCTGTGAATTCGAGTCCTCGTGGCATAATGAGGGTTCCAGTATTTCCAGTTCCCATCAGCCTTTGTCAACAGATCTCAGTGTTTTTAAAGATGTGTGCCTCTGAAGTTCTGCATGATGTGGGATTTATTGTTACACCTGTGTGTGTGTGTGTGTGTGTGCACACTGTGTATTTACTGTCAGCTCATGCAGTGAAGTGTAGCAGTGCTGTTTTGTGTTGCAGACGCGTGATGCTGTGCTTTCTGCTCCTGACGCTTCACTGGATGACCGTCACTGAAGCGCTGCAGTCGTCCAAGGAAGGTGAGTAAAGACCTCGTCACGGATCACAGAACAAACCAAACGAAAGGGAGGTGTGTGCTAGAGGAGGAGGAGGAGTCATTGGTGATTGGGGTGTGGTTTGCAGAACTCTTCACACTGGATGAGAAGCATTACAACGCAGTAAAATTTGACCAAATCCTTATTGATGCGCTACTAAAAGATTCTTATACATTGTACATTTTACACTCTAGTCTACATTTGAATATTAGAAACAGAGCTGATAGCATTGATTAGATGATTTTGAATAATTTATTTTTACAATATAGATCTGACGATTCTGAAAACAAAACATCAGACAACCAAACAAAATAATCTTGTCTAGATTTTAACAAATGAGTCTATTTGAAAATAATTATTATTTTAAAAGAATTAATTATGGAAAAGAATCACTTGAAATAAGAGAATGAAGATTGTTTCATCCAGTGTTTTTTAAACAATCACTGGCATAATGTAGCATACACATCTCTTTATTTGAAACATAACATTTGTTCTAAAGGCCAGTTAATCTTTATCACAACATCGGAGTCAATATCCGGACTTTTATTCCAGTACTTTCGTTATTATTTAATGTTTGCAAAACAGAAATGTAGCCTACTGTTTGTGAAGCTGTTAAATATTCAGATGGGATTGTGATTTCAAAGGTTTACATATCAAAATTATCGTCATTTAAGAATAAGATCATGATCTTTTAACTGAATCGCGAATACATATGAGCTTATATGAGGCTTCTGCGGTCCATGGCACACATCCTCTAAGACCGAGAAAAACATCAAGACCTGCTTTATGTCCGAATCTCTTTTATTATTAGTCATGTTTAATATAAACACAGACGAGTAAGAAAAGTTCATCTTATGTGGGGACTCAAGGGAAAAATCTGGTCACCCTTTCTTTTAAGGTCTACTTCACGCTATTAACAAACCATTAACTACGACCTTTTCCTCAATAAACTCCTAATTTGCTGCTTATTAGAAACTCCTGATTTCAATTCCAACATCTCATTCATATACCACCAACTAAATATATCAAGTGCAATGCAAATTAGTGTAGTCGCAAATAAAGAAATAAAGAAGCCAGAGTAGGTTGAAAAGAACTGGAGGCCTGAAGGTTTGCTAGAAGTGTTGATAAAGCTGGTATTGCATTAGTAAATCATTGCGCTAGCACAAACTGTTAGTGAAACTGGCCTTTTCTTTTAAAATATATAGAGTAACTAGTTATATGTAATGGAATTATTTAATTTAATACAAAATAAATGTAACTGTAATCTGCTACAGGCACTGAGAAAAAAATTGTAATTACAGTTACTCGTCAAATGTTAATGATTATAGGATTACATCTGAATATTTTCACACACACATACAGATATGGGCCCGGTTTCGCTCACTGTTAGCGCACTAAGAAGACTCAAAAGATATATCTTACCATAGTTGTGTATGTTCCTAAGTGTGTTCCCCGAAGTGTCCCTTAGGAAGCTTCTTAACACGCTTCCTCTTACGTCCGACGTTACAAGAGCGCTGTTCAAAGTGAGGGTGCTGAATTAGTTGGCATCGATTGCTCATGAATCGATTTTCCACTTCACGTAAAGGTGCAATACATCGTTAAGAAAGACAACACGTTCTCATTAAACATTCCTCAAATTATTACAGTAACATTTATATTAACATACTTTAAGTTATCAGTAGAATATAGACTATAAATTTAATTATCAAATGGTCAGTAATATGTTCACACGATATGTTGTGATGGTTAGATGAACCGGGTCTCCCTCCTTATCCCGTTGTGCCACTTGTGCCGCTTCTTGACATGGGTTTAACTACTTAGAAAAATTATATAACACACTTTTATATTAATGGTAAGGTACTTTACAATCAGAATTGATTGGCAAGCAGCTGCAGTTACTTCTGTTTAATGCGGTATTGATTGCAATTGGTTAATGTTTTTAATAAAAAGCTACCTATCTACAATGAACAGAGAGAGAGAGTTAGATACAGAATATGATGGGGAAGAAACGTAAAACAGGGCACCAAGCCTCTCGTCAGAGGAAGTTGAAGTTTTGCTGGACCTTGCCACCAGGTCAGAGATCACACCCCTGTGGTCCACTATAACCTGCACGTTTATGGCCGCGTATACCTTTCGTGATATGTACACCTGATCAATCACTGATGGACTGGCGATAGGGACGAGTGTCATCCACCAGGATGTAATCCCCGACATGGCGCAGAAGGACGTTGGTGACAGTGTGGACGCACCTCTACACCGAGGTCTTGATTAGGCCGTAGCCCTCTCCCACGACCTCGATGAAGCTCTCTGTAGCAAAAAAAAAAAAAAAAAACACGTAGCGCTGGGCTTCAGGGCTTAAAGCTTAATTCCACTGCATTATCCTGGCAAGCGCAGGTCTGAGAAGGTCCAGCAGCTCCATAATGAGTTGTCTTGGGAGGCGAATTTTTTTTATATAGCCAAGTCAGACAAATTGTCAAAAGGGCTTAAATTTTGCCGAATAAAAAAAATTGACATGGACTAAACGGCTCCGCGTCCGGCTCCGTTAACAAGGTTAAGAGAGAGGTTAAGGAATAGGTTAAGAACTACTTAACGATAAGAACGTTTTGGGGAACCGGGTCAAGATTGATTCCTTTCATAAATCAGATTGATTGCTCAAAAAATGTTCAAGAATTTAGGACACAGAATAGCACACTTGGTAACGGTTTTATTCCATATTTGGGTTTATGTATATGCTTTATTTTTTGAATATTAACTGTTTTTGCAAGGCATTGTTAGATACCAGTGTTTCCCATCATAGCTATCTAAAGAATTATTTTCTTAAACAGTATCATAGCTATTAAACTATATCTTTTTATTTTAAATCTGTATCAAACCTCAGAACGATCTCAAATTGAAGTGTCGCTAAAATCTCATTTTGTGGTGGCTGTGCTTTAAATGAATTATTTTAATCTTAATTCAAGAGATGAAGTATTTTGACCATAATCAGTGTTGAGTACTAGTGTAAAGTTAACCCTGCCTGTTTTAAATGTTTCAGGGTAATTCAGTTATTCTTTTGTTTTTATTCACAATTATTTAGAAATTTTAATTTAGAAAAGTAAATCAAAAGCAATCTAATTAAATCATTTACATAAATGCACAATTTACTATATTGTATATCTGTTACATTTCCAAAGTAACCTTCCCCACACTGTTCAAAACGATCTTTTTGTGCCTTTGAGTGAAAGAAAGGGCTAGTAGTGCGAAAAATAAGTTCCTCTCATATTTCATGAGGCCTGATCCGCTCTGGTTTTCAGCTTTCCTCGGGTTTATCTTTCATGTGTGACGTCAACATATGATGACAGGCTGATGTAAGTAAATAAAGCACTTAGTAAACACTAAACCATTAGATCAGAGTCCTTAACTCACCCGCTAAAGCGTGTCTATAGCACATTGAGAGAGAGAGTGTGTGTGTGTGTGTGTGTGTGTGTGTGTAGAGATGTAAATAAGTAACTACATTTGAGGAATAAATTGAATATACCACACGATAAAATGGCTCTAAATGTAAATTTATTAGGCATACTCTCACTATTAACTATTACTAGCATATTTTCTGTTTATTAGTTCTTGTAAAGCTCATATTAATGCCTCATTCTGCCTTTCCATATTATAGATCCCTTAAACCTACCCCATATCTAAACATAACTACTATCTTACTAACTCTTAGTATGCAGCTTGTCTTTGCATCATGTATTAAATGTTTTTATATTGACTTTTAAAGTGAAAACTGACCGTGAGTATATGTGAGATCTCAAATCGCCAGTATTTTTAGCTGCTCAATGCTGTGTTTATTCCTCTGTCACAGCGCTCTCTCTGTGTCTGTGTTTGTAGGAGTGTGTAGCTGCTAGCATGAGCCCACATGTCATAATCACACACTGAAGACACTAATGGAGCGTTTTGTGTTTAATGTTTTGCTGTCAGCAACTTAACGTGTAGCTAAATAAGTGAGTCAGTATGATCTGATTAGCACATTTAATTCAGCTGGTCAGAACAGTATAGCTGTGTGAATCAAATGAAAATAGTAGTGTTAATCTATCAGGATTCTTGAATGTGACTAACTCTTTTAGAACTTAAAGGGATAGTTCACCCAAAAATTAAAATTAGCCCATGATTTACTCATCCTCAAGCCATCTATTCATCTGACTTCTTTTAGATGAATCCAATCAGAGTTCAGACAGGACCACTTTGGCAAGTTACTTGAGTTTATTGAACACAATTTATCTTTGGCAGTATGGTTCCTTATGGGGGTTCCTGCTCCCAAATTAATTGAACATACAAGAGGTTTAAACATTAATCCCCCGTAACCATTCGCTTGGAAATACATGACAATTAAGACACTTAATAATGTCTTTAATGCAAACTGTGGTAATTGTGTAGATGTGGCAGTGGGACGTCTATCCTGTAGCCTGGTTATGAAGATGGGTGTCTCTCAGCAGTCAGGTCCATGCCAACCCAGACTGGAATAGTGATCTGAAACAAAGAAGACAACAACCAGACAGTCCACAGTAATGTGTTCATGCTTATAATGGGGAGGGAGGGAGGGTTGCGAGCCGCTGAGCATACTGACCGAGCCGTAGTGCCACGTATATATATGTACATATGTCCCGTGTCTAATAGGAGAATGGTAGTAGTTGGAGCGATTTGACAGCTGACTGCATCAGCTGGGCGCAGCCTATGCCTCCGTGGCCTGACTGAACTAACGCTGCCCTCGATTCATATTAAAAAATGTCCTGGCTCTTTCAAGCTTTATAATGGCAGGGAATGGCTGTTGATATTCAGTAGTCCAATAGAAATCTAATAAAGTGTATGCATCCATTATTAATAGTGATGTGCCAGAATATGTCATCCGCTCGACCCGTTTCTTACACAAGTGGATCGCTTCACTTCACAAGGCATCCATTACACTTTTTATGATGGACTTCTGCACTTTTATGGGATTCAAAATTTCAACCACCATACATTGCCATTATAAAGCTTGGAAGAGCCAGGATATTTTATTACTTTATTTTAACTCTGATTGTATTTGTCTGAAAGAAGAAAGTCATATACATCTGGGATGGCTAAAAGGTGAGTAAATCATGGGCTAATCTTAATTCTTGGGTGAACTATCCCTTTAGGTTTAACTGTTGTTTAAAGAGTATGTAAACATGTTAACTGGCTGTAGGTACATATCATTTTGGCATTGTTTGTGTGACAAGTTAATTGATGTCCATTCAAAGCTGTAGTCATTCAAGGGATGTATTTTGTGCCAAAAGCAATGATTCGCAGCTTAGCTCACATAGACTGTTGTTGTGAAAAACTGTAATTGAGCACAATAAGATGTTCTTCTTCATAACGTTTTATTATCTTCATGCTTCATATTGCGGTAGGAAATTACCACATCAACTCAAAGAGCTGGAAATATCAAAGTCAACATCTACATCAACACTTGACATGTTTCCGCACCATTCTGGGGAGCGATTCCCAAAAGCATCATTAGCCAACTATGGTCACAAGTACCGTTGTTACCAACATGGTTCAACGATTCTGTGTTTCCCAAAACCATTGCTTACATTACATAGTAAGAACTACAGCTCTGGACCTGAGGTTAGAAGCACAGTTTCTTATTAATAAGGGCATATGGGCTTAAATAAATGATGCTCTTGGGCTCAATAAGCAAGCTTACATACAGTGTAGTACAGCCTATACATTCTGTGTTTATTCTGACACCACTGTAGTTGCTTCATGTAATTTGTCACTGCTATGCTGTAATAGATGTCTTCTCTGAGATCTTCAGTCTTTGTTTGCTTCATTGCAGATGGCAAAAGGCCGTATATTTACCGCTGCCGCTCGCCCAACATGGAGATCTTCACCTGCTGGTGGCATCCGATCGCTAATCAGGACAACGTCACCTACACGCTCCTGTACACCATGGGGTGAGATTTCACAGCGTGCCTTTAATACATCTGTGTAACTTTCAATCGCTATGATTTATCATCATTTTCACCAGATTAGTGTTTGTTATGTAGCGTGTAGCTGTTGATAGTGAACAGACGTCATGTCTCCTCACAGTGAGCGTGCTCCTCAGGAGTGTCCTGATTACGTGAGCGGCGGCATCAACAGCTGCTTCTTTGATGCCAAACACACTCAGGTCTGGGAGATGTACTGCATGAACGTGACGGCACACACACACACGGGGCCCATCACCTCTCGGAAACACTGCCTGGACGTGGTCGAGATAGGTGATGCTTTACACTAAATATTACGCATGCTATAAAACATTAGGATATGATGAAGCTGGCATCAGCTCTTGAAAAAGCTTCTCTAGCTTCATCCACTGAGCTCGGCTCAGACCTGCAGACTGTTCGCACTCAGCTTGATTTTTCTTGTTCAACACTTCACTCATACAGTTTAATATACAGTTATATACATTGATTAGTCTGTAAAATAACGTTTTTTTTATTGGCATTGATGTGAAGGACACATCATAGCATATAACAAGCACTATGAGAGTTTTCTTCAAACTACTGCTCTGTTCATACTGTCCAAATACTGACCCTACATTAGGCCTCTACACGGTTGTAAATGTTCAGGCTTTCACAGTGTGTCTTCGTGAACTCTTCTGTTCTAGGTTTCTCCTGAGGTTTGCTCATCATCATGTTTGTTAATGAGTCTCGTGTTCTTTGTTCCCAGTGGAGACCGACCCTCCCTTTAACCTGACGTATATCATGCTGAACGAGAGCATCGGTGAAGTCGGCCACAATGTTTTAGTGTCCTGGCTGCATCCGATTGAGTCTCTGGTTCATGAGCAACTGATGATGCTGGTCTACGAGCTGCGCTACAGAAACCTCGCTCAGCCAGACAACTGGAGGGTACAGACACACAGAGTCTGCTTATCATGTCTCCATTTTCATGATAACTGTAGAAGAGACAGGAATGGAGACAAACTATTTGTCTTCTATTGGTCTGTAGGTAATGGAGCGTTTGCGCGAGCCTCATGTGGAGTTTTTGGATCTGCCGGTGGGAAGGTATGAGTTAAGTGTGCGCTGCCGCACCACCAGCAACAAACACTGGAGTGTATGGAGTGAGTCCATCATCGTCACCATCAACGGCAGAGCTCTGTCCGGTACTCACAAACACTTACACATATATCAACCCATCTGTCATGACCATTGTTTGGAAAAACGGCGTTTAAAAGAACGGCGTTAGGTAACGACGTTATTTTTTCAGTAACGGGGTAATCTAACTAATTACTTTTCCCGTTGTTACAACGCCGTTAACATTACTGGAGGTTAAATGCGGTGCGTTACTATGCATTGATTTAATAGACTATGCAATCCGAACGCACCCCTGGCTCACACAGCGAGTGAGTTGGGTTAATAACGGGATAAGCGATTATGATTGGCTAAGGCAGAGTCATGTGTTTCATGGTAGCCAATCAGAGCCAGTGTTTTTACGCCAGCGGCGCTAAACACACACACACACGAACGCGCGCGCACACACGCAACAGCTAAACAGAGATTCGCAGCAGCAGCAGAGATGGTGAGTCAGGAGCAATCCGATGAAAAGTTGGCATTTTCAAAGTGGAGATATAAGCACTACTTCAAATTCATTGTGGTCAAAGGCAAGAACGTGCATGTAATGTGTACATGCAATGTGTGACACACATCTACAAAGCTAGTGGCCAAAAACACTTTTCTTACAAAGACAAAGATAAAGTGCAGGATAAAACTCTTGCTGTCTGTTGACGTGCAATAAATATCGAAAGTTATGTACGAACACATGTCTGTTCTACTCTTTTCAACTGACTTGTGAAAACTGCTAAAAATATATATATATATATATATATATATGTGACCTTTGGTTAATCTGGCCCGGTTTGCCCCATTCTTCCACAGCACTCACACACACTCAGATTGTGGATGATGTTTTACTTTATTTTTCTGCACACAGAGCAGTGGAAAGAAGAGAATTGTGAGTCACGCTAATACAGCTCCATCTGTTTGAGAAATGATTTCAGTTTTTTTTTAGAGAGCACATGGAAAAAATGGCGCACATTAAAAGAGTTCGTGCAAACAGAAATAAAACTATCAAATTACCCAAAAATACGAACAGAAAACACACTAAAAAATCAATTAATGTCCACTGTGTGCAATCCCTAACATACATCTCCTAACATTCAATATAAAACCAGTATTTTTACTTTTAATGCGGAGCTGCAACAGAAACGACTCACCCACAGCAGTTCCCTCTAGCTCTGCTGCAGTTCATTCGAACTCCGTGTGCTATAGCGCCACCAGCGCAGCCAATAGGAAGCGCGATCACATTACAGCAGGATTTAATTAAAGAACCCTTATCTATAATATTTATCCCGTTACATATATATATATATATATATATATATATATATATATATATACATATATATATATATATATATATATATATATATTTTTTTTTTTTTTTTTTTTTTTTTTTTATACAGTAACGCAAATAGTTACTTTCCCTGGTAACGAGTTACTTTTATTCTAGGGTAATTCAGTTACTAACTCAGTTACTTTTTGAAACAAGTAGTGGGTAACTATAACTAATTACTTTTTTAAAGTAACGTTCCCAACAGTGGTCATGACTGATAGCTGCTGCTCTAAGTGTGTCTCTCTTTGTCTCTCAGATCAAATGTTAGCCTTGATCCTTGTGACCAGCCTCACCATCATGATCTTCATCATCTTCACTTTGGGGAACATCCCACGAGGCAAGAGGTCAGTGACGTCATGAAGCTCATAGCTCTGGTCTCGTCTCAGACGTTTAGTTCTGGCACCGACAGCCACAAATCTGCAGAATAGTGATTAATAAACATAAAAAAGGATTATTACCTGAAAATGTAAACATGCAAAAAAGGGTTCTGTGAGAGGTAAAGAATAAAAATGCTGAAAATTCTCTACTGGGATGTGCTATCAATAAAGATTTTTTTTTAGCTAAGTTCTGTGTGTTTTGTATCACTGTCTCATGGATGTTTTTCACTGCTTGTGTTCTTCCAGCAGGATTAAATCATTCTTCCTGCCAGCGATTCCCAAACCGTGCATCCCAGGACTTGAACCCGCTCTGCTGAAGGTCAGAGAGTCCCTTCACACATCACACACACCAGCTCAGAGTTACACTGTTTATTAGTAGTGTTCAGATCAGATAAACAGCTCAGATCAGAACATAGCTTAGCGACTGCATAGCAATGTCACGACAACTAGCACAACAATGTTGAACGATTTATTCAGAACTTAATTTGAAGTTCCTGCTCTTTCTTGTCCCAACAGAAGGGGAATATTGACGAGATCAATCAGCATTTCTCCAGTTTTCACTGCTACAAGTCGCCACAGTACTGCACGGAAACGTGGTACCAGGTAAACGTGGACACGAGTCCAGCTGTGACACCCAGTGTCCAGTCTGACGGTATACAGGACGAAGTGCTGATCAAGACAATCACACCGATTGTGCCGATCGGGCCAATCACACAGTACGTCACCTGCCCTGATGGACAACAGTCTGTTCAGACTAACAGCACTCCTGCACCTTACTGCCACGGCTCCACCCCCTACTGTGAGGAAGACACGCCCCCTGCAGACCCTGGCCCTGCCCACCCAGTGCTCATGTCTGTCCCAGGCATGGACTACAGCATGATTCTAAGCCCCGTCCCCTACTGTGAGGAAGATACGCCCCCTCCAGACCTTGGCCCCGCCCAACCAGAGCTCACGTCTGTCCCAGGCATGGACTACAGCATGATCCTAAGCCCCGCCCCCGTGGCGCCGCCCACTCAAGACTTCTACATGTGTGTGAATGGCGTGACGCCCGCCGGCACACTACATCTGGTGCCCTACCTGCAGCTCAACGAGGGAGCGGACTACGAAGCAGACAAGAACAGCCAGCTGGCAGCGCTGCTGGAGAAGCAGATGGAGGCGCTGTTGAGCACGATAGAGTCGAACCCAAGCGAAGCTGTCATGCCTTCACAACCTCATTCACCAGACAGTAGCTGCAGAAGCATCTAATAACACACACACGCAGCATATTAGGAGCCGTGCAGCAGGTGTTTAAGCGCTAAGTCTAGTTTAGCAGTGCTGCTCCTGCTTGATTAAAGTGACAACGCAATAATATGAACATGATTTTAATCTGATTCATTGAGTTTAGTTTGGAAAAATGTGTAGATTTCATATTATAGAAACTCAAGTAATTTATTTACCTACCAGTCAGATGAATTTTTCTTCTTCATGTAAATAAGATTTCACAGGCAGTTAATGACGTGTGAGAGAGATTATCGTGTACAGAAGATCAGATCACAGATTTCATGGACAGAGCAGAATGCCAGGTCAGACTAGAAATAACTGAAATGAGTAAAACACGTTTCTTTAATGGACAGATGGAAGAATAGAGAGATAAAGGGTCACTGCTTGAGATCTCAGCAGGAATCCAGTCACTTCTTATCCATGACCAGCACATTTCAACTAAACTTCCTTCGAGTCTCGTCAGGATAAACATTTACTCTAAGTACTAGAAACTCTTTTGTAACACGGGTATATGGTTTGCTCGTTGAGTGAGTGATGATGTAATGTATGTACATCTATGATGATGATGATGATGAGCCACACAACACAGTCCCATTGATGCATCCTAGTTTATACACTGATCCTCAAACATACGACAGTAAAGAAAGCGAAACATTCACTGTGTTTATAAGCAGTGTCACTGACGAGCTAAACTCAGTAGTTTGCTTAGTAGTTCATGTTTTTTTAATGAAAGACTCTGGAGTTTCTTTTTAAAGCATAAGACACAAACCCCAATATGTTTTAGTAGGTTGAACTACTATAATGTTTCACAACATTAAAAGTTGTTTGTTTGGACCACGTTAAATGTTTGAGTGGCAGTTTAACTGATGTGTTTGCAAATGTGCCTTTTGACAATTTTTTGTGTAATGTTTATTACTAGAATGTAAAATCAGATGAATCAGGGTTTTAATAATGTTCGATACATTCATGATACATTACTCTGTTTTGTACCGCATTCACAAAGAGTGCCGTTTAAAACACTACGGAAGATTAGAAAAACATTTCATGGTCAAAAAATGGCTGCTTTATTTTTATGTGTTTGTTCTTGGCTACGTAGAAGTGTCTTATAACAGTGTCCCAGAGAGAAAAAGATAATGGTACTGTAACGTGAACCTGTGTGTGTGTGTGTGTGTGTGTGTGTGCACAGTCTTGTTTGTGCGCCTTAGAGAGACTGAAGCACTGTTATTTATTCATAACTGTTTCTCAGACTCATTTTAGTGTCAGTTCATGTTTTCCTCTTGATTTTCCTGAGGGATTATTTGTCTTTGGGGTGTATTGTCATTGATACGGAGGCATGGGGATCCATCTGCAAAGCTTTATTCAAAGACATGGTCAACACAGGCAAGGGTCGGACAATGGAAAACAGGTACACTGAGGGCAAGACCAAAGAGTAGTCCAGTAAACAGGTGTGGGTCGATACAAAGGGCAAGGCAAACAGATAATCCTCAGACAATAGTCCCGGCGAGGTATAAACTATGTCTGAGAAGGCAATATAAAGGGTGATCCGGGGCAGGTAGCAAACAGACAAAACGAGGAGACAGGCTAAAATACAAAGCTAGGGTAAACAGACTAGATAAAGGCGAGGCAAAGAACAAGAGTAGGAACTAGCCAAATTTGGAATGACTATAACATTGCTATCACTGACAGTGATACACGCAAACAATACTCTTCCCTGAACTGTGGTTAGAGCCTGGTATAGGGAAGGTGACGGTGACATCACGCCGCGTTGCATTATGGGTCCTCCGCCATATTTGCAGGATCGCGCCCTATACCGATGTATTTGAATTTGTGTGTTGGAGGCTGTGTTTGGATTTTCAGTCGAGATTTTGATAAACATCGATATGGTTGGTCAGTACTGCTTGATCAAGAACTGCCATAGCAGGTCACATGATCGTTCAGGGAGGAAACTGAACAAAGGAATACGTTATTTCAGCTTTCCTTCCTGTAAAAAACATCCCTGCATCAGCGAGAGTGTGTTCGCTGCATTTTCAGTCAGGTGAGTTCTCTGGTCTCTAACTTTGACCTAAATACAATATTTTCATTTTGTTCTTATTGTCTTAAACGTCGGTGTGTGTTGACTTCCAGAGCAACGCATAATTTGTGGCTATCAACAGATAATGATCCATTTGCAACAACAATCACAATATCTAAGAAATTGATTGATTTATATATATATATATATATATATATATATATATATATATATATATATATATATATATATAAGTCACACACTGTCAATAGTTTCATCAAGATCACTTTAAATTAACGTGTTAGCTTTTGTTTATCTTCTGGTCCAGTTTCTACTAACATAATTATGTATATATATATATATGTGTTTGTGTGTGTGTGTGTGTGTGTGTGTGTTGAAAGTATATGAAGATGTCCATAATTGTCTATAACCTACAAAATGGCTGTATTTACAGGACAGCCAGCATTTGAAATGCTGGACACTCATCCTGACTGGGCACCATCTTTGCTTCTGGGCCACAATGAAGTGAAAGTGATGAATAAAGAGAGGTCTGCACGTTAGTTAAGAAGACACCTCAAACATCAGGTAATTAGCAAGAGGCCAGGAGAGGAAGGGGAGGAGAAAGAACAAGAAGAAAGCACGGAGGAGGTGGCCCAAGACGCAGAGGAAGATGTTTGTGCGTCAGTATGCCACGCCAGTTTGCGGAGATATTTGGAAATCGTGTTGCTGCCATTGTGGACTGCTTTGAAATTTTTATAGAAAGACCATCCAATCTTCAGGCAAGAGCACAAACATTTTCAAATTACAAACACAGGCATACACTGAAATACCTCATCGGCATTACTGCACAAGGAGTAGTTTCTTTCATCTCCAAAGGGTGGGGTGGGCGGACAAGTGACAAACGAATAACAGAGGACAGTGGTTTTCTACATAAAGGAGAGTGTGGGACTGATGTGTGCTGATGTGAAAATACCAGCGTTCACAAAGGCTCGTCATCAATTGGATGCAAAAGATGTGGAGGAAACAAGATCCATTGCTCATCTCAGAATACACGTGGAAAGAGTTAATGGTCAAGTTCGGAATAAATACAAAATTTTGTCTTCTAAAATTCCCATAAATATGGTTCTGCCATGTGAGGGTGAGACTGTGGTTTTCTTGGACAAAGTTGTCACAGTCTGCTGTGCTCTTACAAACATGTGTTGTGCAGTGATTGCTAAATCAACTGGTTTGTAAAAACGTTTGATAAAAGTTGTACAAAGCAAGAGGTGTTGTGTATTGTATATTCCTTGATGATTTGTAGGATAATTGATGAATGATGTTGAATTTGTGGTTTATGTTAGCAGATGATAAAGACAGGCCACATTGCATGAATCAAAAATTATTTATTTTGTTTTCAATGAACAATTTGCTTTGATATTCTGTACATATTTTTACATGCCTTTTTAAAATGTTTGTGACTCAAGTTTTTATATAACTGCTTAATAAATACATTAGGTGACTTATCTGTTTCTGTACTGATTGTGTCCACAGAGACCCTTTAAAGGGAGGGATAGTTCACTTTAAAATGAAGATTCTGTAATTTACTCGCCCTCAAGTTGTTTCAAACCTGTATGAATTTCTTTCTTCTGCTGAACACAAAGGAAGATATTTTGAAGAATGTCAGTAACCAAACAGTTACCTGGAACCACTGACAGTCATCTATGATGACAGAATTTTCATTTTAAAGTGAACTATCCCTTTAAGTGCAAATAAACTTGGATGGGCAAAGATACATCAATCTACTTTGAAATAAACTACCAAATACCCTAATTTTTACATGTCAACATTAACTGATGACAAAAAGGCACAGTGGTATTTAACAAGTTACCCCATCTTGTGACAATGTACAACAACAAAAAAAATTCTTGCACAACCTATGAAAACTTAACATATGCTAAAAATAGAAAGCTAACATTAGCTAGGAGAGCTGCTACTCGGGTCAAATAGCTATAACATAAATGTACAACCGTAATGAACGTAGCCTAGGCTACTAAAATAAACACCAAAACTTAACAGCAACTATTCGGAATTGTAGCAATTTATGCTAAAAATCAATGCAAAGCTGGCAACCTGCACACTTCTCACCTCATATCTGGATCAGTTTTCACAAATATCACACACAACCTTTACAATATTTCTTAAGAAATTTACCAGAAAATTAACAAATATAAAAGCACCTGAAAATCATCAGAATAAATAAAGGCACAAGTAAATATTTAAATGTTTAGATGCCTTTGGTCAGAAACTCGAAACTTTAAACTGGGTAAGTACGCACAAATAACTTAAGTCACAGCTCTTGTCAGTCTTATCTCTACATTTACTTGGAACAAGAGGGACAAAACCAGACTTCGTCTGCTGCAGGGCCATCCTCAAGTCCAACACATTCGAGATGAAACCACTGGACCCTACAGTTTTCATTGTCACATGCCACCATGTCACCTTTTTCCTCAGGTCCAGTGAACAGTGCTCTCTACCTCTGTAACTGCCCTTCCTTGTATTGTTTTTCTGTATCATTGTTAGAGGCAAAGTTTTGTTGCTCACTGATGCTTGGGAGGCTTGAGTGAAATGTTTGCCAATGAGCCACGAAAAATTGTTGTCCCTTCTTTATGCGTGCCATCCAAAACTCAGGGTTTGGTTCTACAACACAGTCTTTGAGTGTCCAAACCACAAAATCACAGTAATTACTGCCTGTCACGAATATTTGTGTTTGGACCTGTGCATTTCAGTTTTACCTCTCCATTAACAACCTCAAGGCAGAAGTTGCTGTCTTTGGCCAAACATGCCTCTTGAATGGAGTTGTTCCTGTACTTGGAAGGGCACTTAGCTTCAACACAACCTTTCCCACAGCAAATGCACCTCACTGTGCCATCTGGTGATGCCCCCACTTGGGGGAAATCTGGGTTTATAAAAAAAAAAAACATGTGGCAACTTCGTGGCCATTGTGTTTTCTCTTGTTTTTTTCCACATATGTTCTCAATGCCTGCTCTTCATGTGTAATGCCCCAATTGACATCAGCTGTGCTACATTTGCTGTCCTTAGGATAACAAACCTCTTTTACAGTTGACAGAGCTGGTGCTTTGATATCAGTAGCATAAACAGCATGCATATTCGAGGCGGGGACCCTGCCTGCTCCAGCAGCAAACCACAATGAAGATTTCTGCTGTTTCCTTGTCCTCTCCTCAATCTCTACAGCTTGTGCCTCTGAAACATCAGCATGTTTTTGTAGTGCCTGGCAGTGCTGTTCCAATACTGATAAATCACATCCAACAAGCCTGGGGTCATGTAGGCGGTGAAGGGTTTTTAATTGTGTGACAGGCTGCACAGGATCTCTGAACTCCTCGCAGTTATCTGGCAGCACACTCAGTATAGCAGACTTGCCACCTGTTTTATGAAGATCAGTGTAAAACTGTCTTAGCTCTGAAGGTGTAGGTGATGGTGTAGGGATCGTCTTGGTACAAGTCCTCAATCCATGCTTGTTGTCAGTCTCACCATCCAACAGAGAGTTCATTGATTTTTGCATGGCAACAGCAGAGGTGTAATTAATCTTATGGCTTACCTCACCGTGAACTTTGTTCACATTACTCTGTAAGATCCAGTATGCAGACATGTCTGTGACAGTCCTCATTTCTCTGCACCGGACAGTTGCTTTCATTTTAAAAAGCAAGGCCCCAACATGGGTGCATGTCTCTGCAACTCCAGCCATACACGTACAGTGGGCTGAGGAAACTTCACCATTGTTGTTGATGATAACCCAAGCCTTCAGAGGAACTTCACTAAGGCGCTGGGAGTGCATCACCTGTACATAAAGACAGAAATGTTAATCAATGACAGATACATTTATTATCTGATTAATACAAATTAAACTTAGTTAATTTGTGATTAATAAAAGCAGAACCACTTAAATTATCTTGCTTTTATGCTTACACAGTCAAACTAATTTGTAAATGTTAATTATGTATTTCAATGTAAATATAATGTAATGTAAATTATTGATTGTAAATTATGTATTCATTCATTTCTAATCAACATAATCACGTGTTACAAAAATACATCTGCCCACCACGAGCAAAATAAAACTGGGTTTTTAGACAATTTTGACAATTATAACCAATATATATATTTTTTAGTAAATGCAACTGCTCAAACCCACTGCTTATGACTCTTTAAAATAACATAACTTTAGCTGAATATTTAGCTTTTTTTTGTTTTAATAACTTGGCCAAAAACACACGTGCCATCTTATGAACGTGTTGATTCATTGCACAGAATACAACAGAGAAAGAATCAATTTTACAGAATCATTAAGATACGTAGGTATTAAAACATTGTCAGTAAATAGCCTATTTATTTTAGCTGATTTGCCAACCGCCTTAAAACTCCGACAGAAGAAGAAGTGCCATCTTACCTTTGCCAGAACGACTGTGCTCTTGCAGTTAGGCGGCCTGTGAATGAGGAGGTCTTGTACCCAGCCGCTGCAAAACTGTTCATGAGCTTGAAGGGATTTATAGCTCTTAAACTCCTGCAAAGTGTACGCAGTCAATCCAAAAACGAGGTAATTGACGATGTCCATATATGTGAGCGGAGGTAGTGCGTCTGGATCCGTAATCCAGTCTTGGGCTGCTAAATCATATGGATCTATCTTGTTTATCTCGGTCAGTTTGTCTAAATAAAGTTTTTTGGCAGTGGCATTTAGTTTCTCCCGATTCCCTTCTCTTTTTCTTTCAACTTCTCCATTTCTTCCGTTCTTCAATTTTACCTCGTTTTAGCCGAACACACCCAAAATTAAATGTCTTAGCAACGGTTGGCGAAAACGTGAACAGAGATCGTGCCTCTAAACATGGCGCCCACGTCCCATAATGCAACACTGCGTGACGTACCTTCACATTCCCTATTAAAGGTGTGTGTGATTGGCTGCAGGTGAGGGTGTAATCAGTGCAATGGAACATGGGAAATGTAGTCCAGGATGATGTGAAACAGTCTGTGTAGCGTGAGCGTCAATATAATAAGAAGGTGAGCTCTGGTGGCGAGCAGATGGAAGACCACATCACTTGTGCAGGTTAAAACGTTCATGTTCTACCTGCAGATCAGTTATAGAAACACATCAGAGAGGTTCTGATATATTTAAAAAGAGGTTTATAGAGTAGTAAAGGTGTCAGCTTTCAAAGAAATGCAGTATGTATTCTTTCAATCAGGACCACTTCCGTCAAGTATATTTAACGACAATTATAATTGCATACAGTTAGTGTTGATGGTATGGTTATGTTCTGGGCAACACTCCACACGCTAAAGTGAAGTGACATTCAGCCAAGTATGGTGACCCATACTCAGAATTTGTGCTCTGCATTTAACCCATCCGAAATGCACACACACAGAGCAGTGAACACACACACACACACACACACTGTGAGCACACACCCGGAGCAGTGTTCATCATTTATGCTGCGGCGCCCGGGAGCAGTTGGGGGTTCAGTGCCTTGCTCAAGGGCTCCTAAGTCGTGGTATTGAAGGTGGAGAGAGAACTGTTCATGCACTCCCCCCACCCACAATTCCTGCCGGCCCGAGACTAGAACCCACAACCCTCCGATTGGGAGTCCAACCCTCTAACCATTAGGCCACGACTTCCCAATGCAGCCATGCTTGGACAGAGCGGGGAGAACAGCAAGACAAACCCCCAAAACAACCATAAGCCAAAACTCCCCAACACAACTGATGCAATTTGAATGGCCAGCAATGAGAAATGTTGCTTGATACTAAATTTATGTGGGAGGCATCACCCAAACTCGGAGAGAAGCATACAACAAGCATGTTGATGTATGATCGCTCCATTGATTGAGAGGCAGGACACCACACTGCGTCAGGCAATAGGCCCAGCAGAACGCCTGGCTATCTGTTTAAGGTGAGTACCTTAACATCAATATATTTTATGTTATGATGTTTGCAAATGCTAAAAAAAAAAAAAGCTTACCCACTAATTTTGATACAAACTAACAGATTTATTTACCAGGCCACCTGCTTTTCACCATTTAATTGTCAAATATTGAGTAAAGATTGTTGTATTTTTGTGAAGTTTATGATTAAACATACAACGTTATGGAATATACATTTTTAAATAACATAAATATTCATAAAATATTCATTAGTTTTAATAAATTACTCCAGTTTTTGGTAGATGCCAACTACCTCTTCAGAGTAGTAGACATCGGTGCCTTTGGCAAGAGTGGCAGACATCTTCACTGCAATGGTATGTTTACAAAAAGGCTGTCGAATCATTTGAAATGTATTGTCAGCGATGCTAAAGCTTAATGATGGTTTTAAGAAAATGTTCAAGTACACTTGAAAGACAAAAAGACAAACACAAAAAGACAAAGTAATGAATGAAGAAACTGGTTTTATTGTTTTCTCCATAACAACAATTCCTACATAACAGCAGGAGAAGAGAGCAACTTATTATAACCTGTTTTGGAAAACCACATCTTCTTTATGGAATAATATTCTTTGAATGAACAATGTTCATTTTGCAGTGAACAACTTCATTAATTGCACTCAAAACACATGAGAACTTATAAGAAACCTATAAAACATAAGTAATAGTTCACCCAAAAATGAAAATATAATGAAATTAAAATCGCCCTCAGGCCATCCAAGATTAAGCATCACATCACTTGCTCGGCAATGGAGAGAAAGAGTCCAAACAGCTGATAAAAACATCACAATTATCCACAAGTTAGCTGCTTGAAGAGGATCCTTTGCAGAGCAAGTCATGTGACGCTTAATTTCTCCAAATCTGTTCAGACGAAGCAGCAAACTCTGAGGGATAGTTAAATTGCAGTAGATTTTCATTTTTGAGTGAACTATTACTTTAAAGATCATGTTCATGAACTGACACTGTACTCAGCGTCGTGTATCAATTGCAGTATCTTGGTTTGTAGTGAACTCCTGGGAAGATGGGAGAGAGCTGGGTGAATGCAGTTGAGGAAGCTGCTTACATCATCCTCTTTTCTCTTTTCTTTTACGATGGACATAATTTCAGTTTCAAATTCATCCATGGCACTTGATTTTCTTTTTAGATGCAGTGGTGCCCTGGCTGCTGGTGCCTGATACAAGCTCTTCAGGCTTGGTCACATGTGGGGGATTTGCCTTAATGCCAGACAATTTTTGAAGAGCTTTTACTATAACTCTTCGTTTCGACCTGATAAGTTCTTCATGAAGGTCTGTTGTCTGCAAATAGAAAAGTATACAAATTTAGATAAAAGCAATTAAACGTGGTTGACAGTAAAGTCTTGGCATTCACAACTCTGCACGTTTTGTATGTATCTCAGTGTTTCCTCTAGGTTAACAGTACTGGGGAGATATTTTTTAGTATATTTTTGTGTTTGGTTCTGTAGGAGTGTGTGTGGGCATGTGTCTGTGTGCATCGGGGGGGAACTCAGAGCAGAGGTGAATTGTAAACGCACTAACACGTGGAGAAAGAATTTACATGCTGTCATATAAATAACATAAGACCATTTAGTTTGTTTGATAAAAGACTAAGTAGAGACCTGTTCTGTAGGAAACATGATCTTGAATGACTTCTGTTGTGATCCAACACTATACAGAAAATGAAAGGGGTCATACAATGCCTATTTTCCACAAACTGATATTATTCTTTAGGGTCTTAATGAAAAGTCTGTAACAGTTTGTTTAAAATTTCACAATGGTAGTGTAAAACACATTTTTACCCTGTAAAAAATAGCTCTTTTCGAAACACTGGAATTCTCCTTTAATGCTAATGAGCTCTGCTGACCCCGCCCCTCTCTTCTGATTTGCTCTTTGAGAGACTGTTTACTTTTGCCACATTCATAGTGAAACTTGCTAATTAGCAAGTTATTATTTGCAATGATTAATTTAAATAGATTAAACTCACTGCTTCTGTGGGTGAGGCTGGCTCATGAATGATTCGCACAAATATAAATGCATTTTCAGATCCAAACTTAAGTTAATCCTCTGCGATTTTAGTCACTCAGATGTCGGGACACTGCTGTCAATCAAACAATCGTGGGGTCTCTCAACGTCACATTTCAGCTCAAACAACATGTAAAAGTGCATGTAGCATTATATGACCCCTTTAAATTAGGGCTGCAACAAACGATTATTTTGTTAATCGATTAATCTTACGATTATTAGAACGATTAATCAGCTAATCATCGATTATTTCACTGATAAATCAATATAATTTAAATATTCAACTCTTTCAATTAGTTAAAATACTGTCATACATAACAAATAAATAAAAGATAGTCTAATCACTTCAGTTTTGGGAAATAATATTATGTAATTACAATTATTATACAGTTAATTTATACAAAAAATATATATTTGACACACAAAATGAGTTGACAGAAAAACCTTATTTACCATTTAATTACTATATGAAAATGAAAGGTAAAATAAAGGTAAGTGATTAGATGTTTTATTCACAATATACACTACCAGTTTAGCATAATTTTTGTATAGTAATATTGTTTTTAAAGAAGTATATTCTGCTCATCAAGCCTGCATGTATTGGATCCAAAGTACAGCAAAAACAGTTACATTTTGAAAGATTTTTTTACCATATGAAATAATTTTATTTTTTTTTTAAATATATTTTAAAATGTAATCTATTCCTATGATTTCAAGACTGAATTTTTAGCAACATTACTCCAGTCACATGATCCTTCAGAAATCATTCTAATATACTGATTTGCTGCTCCAAAAAACATTTATTATTATTATTATTATTGAAAACAGATTAATATATTTTTTTTTCAGGTTTTGCTGTATTTTGAGTCAAATAAATGCAGGCTTAGTGAGCTGAATAGACTTCTTTAAAAAATAAAATAATAAAAAAAGCTTTTGACTGGTACAGTAATCTCTCTTAAAATAACTAACTTGGTTATGATAATCAAAACAGTCCTGAGCTAGATTACGCTTTGTTCTCTGCAAACCAAACCATAACTCATATTTAATAATAGTTTAAGAAGAGATACTGTAAAGCTTTCGCTACACACTGGTCAAACCGCATTATTGCACGCTCTAAATTAGGTCAAATTAAACATGGTCGATAATGTCGACTAATCATTTCAGCCCTACTAAATTAAATTAACTTGAGCTTCACTGCGGGGCGGGGCACAACACTGTATCTCTTATTACTTCAGGA
This sequence comes from Carassius auratus, assembly GCF_003368295.1. Classification (NCBI taxonomy): domain Eukaryota; kingdom Metazoa; phylum Chordata; class Actinopteri; order Cypriniformes; family Cyprinidae; genus Carassius; species Carassius auratus. Next base: position 20,266,924 of record NC_039271.1, on the reverse strand, counting down.
GTTTTCCTATTTGATCATAAGCACCCTGTTAAGTGCACTTCACAGGATATTCCATCTTGATGTTCCATTCAATGGGAATTACAATGTCATGAGACGTGAATTTACATTGTATTTATTTTAGGGCTGTCAACCGATTACAATATTTAATTGCGATTAATTGCACGACTGACATGAGTTAACTTGCGATTAATCACAATTTCACATAGCTTGTTCATGTCTATTAAGCCTGAAGGAGTGGATGCCGAGTTGCTGATATTAATTATATTATTACATGATTTATTGTTTGACTATTAATCAAGTTATGGCAAGAGTGAAATGTGTAACCTTATGTGTGCTGTATTTCTTTTCCTCAAGATTAATGTCCACATATTATGTGTGTGCAGGGCCTGAAATTAACACCCGACCACGCGCTAAATGCGGGTGAGTTTTGTAATTGGCGGGTAAAACTGTCAATCTACCTGCCACGTTAATGGGTAGCCAATGAGAATTGAGTGATTCATTAGTTGTTATTTTTTGCGTCTGTTTTTTTTTTTTAAGTCCGCCATTTCGTTGGATTTTAGTTCAAAATGTGGCGGCACATTACTGGGGTAAAGAGGCCAGCTGAAACGAACAACCAACAAAAAGATGAGGATGAGTCAAAGAAAAGTAAAAGACGACGTTTTAATTCAAAGTGGACAATTGGCGACAATGGCAAGGTTCGTCAAAGGCTGATTTATGACAGCAGTACAGACGAAATGTACTGCAGTGACTGCCGTATGTACGGCTCAGAGAAAGCGAAGTCAAATCCTTTTGTAATCGGGACTATCGAAGCAATTAAGGACCACGAGTCATCAAAAAGCCACCTACACACAATAAGTTGCAAAATAGCAAAGACTGCGCTTCCGGAGGAGACCGCTGCGGTCAAGGCACTGACGTCCATGAAAGCAGCGCAGTTTGAGAGGATGCGACTCCTGTTTCGCAACGTTCACGCGATCGGCAAGAAGATGAGGCCCTTCTCTGACTACATTTGGATGTGCGAGTAAGTATTAAACTGTTGGTGAGGTGGGATGAGATGAGATAAAGCAAAGCTGACGTTGGTTACGGTACAATGACAGTTACACAGATGTGTGCGCGTGCCTATGTTGGGAGTTGGGAACCAGAGAGAAAATGTCCGGTACCCGTAAGTTTACCAGTAATGTTAATATTAATTTAGTTCTGCTTAATGGTTCCTGAAGGCTGTAATCAACAGTCTACTGACTAAATCATCCATCAACACAGCCGTGTGTGATTTGTTTACATACGAGCTGCAGTAACTTAGGTAACTGTGTGTGTGTGTGCGTGTGTGTGTGTGTGTGTGTGCATGTGTACCTGTTTTTCTATCCCGGTGGGGACCTCAACCTGAATGCACACAGACTCATGGGGGCTCGAGTCGTGTCACAGTGGAGACCTTAATAGAGGTCCCCATTCTGACACAAGCTTATAAATCATACAGAATGAGTTTTTTTGGAAATTTAAAAATGCAGAAGTTTTCTGTGATGGGTAGGGTTAGTGTAAGGAGATGGAATATATCGTTTGTACAGTATAAAAACTATTAAGTCTATGGGTCCCCACAAAGATAGTGAACCAGACGTGTGTGTGTGTGTGTGTGTACGTGCGTGCATGCGCTGGCATGCATGTCAAGCTAACTGTGAATTGTCATTGTTTCTGTAGGGTGGATGAACAGAAAGGGTTAGCTGCAGGGAAGACATACAGAAATGCAAACCAAGCCCAAGTCTTCATGCACTATATAGCAGAGGTTGAAAGGTGGAAGGTAAAGGAGGAGATATCTGCCACCAAGTTCATCTCCGTAATGGCAGATGGATCCACAGACAGTAGTGTAATGGAAGGAGAGTTGGTCTACACTAGAATGATCAGAGCAGGAAAAGTCAAGGTGCAGTTTGTGGGGATCCAGGCACTGAAAAAGGCAGATGCAGCACATATAACAGATGCAATATGCTCCCAGATGTCTGCAGTCAGTGGTGGTGAGGAGGAACGGAAGGAAAAGCTAGTTGCTTGAGGGACAGATGGAGCGGCCGTTATGACAGGATCCCAGACAGGAGTTTCCAGCAGGCTTCGTGGGGAAAGGACGTACATTTTAGGAGTCCACTGCATGGCACACCGCATTTAAAGATGTAATGAAGACCAACAGTCATTGTAGGAAAGCTGAGGACCTCTTGACTGGCCTGTTCCCCCTTTACCACTGAACAGAGCCAAATTAGAGGAGAGTTTCTCAGTGCTAGGGATTAAACCACTGATGCCCACCAGAGTAGGAGGTACAAGGTGGGTCTCTCACCTACTGAGGGCCTTGGACCATTTCTTAAGGGGGTTAAGGGGATTGTTCAGCACCTTGAGCAGGCAAGTAGTAGCTCATATGTAATGTTGTATATTATTTATCTGTCAACATTTTGATTGTAACATGTAAAATGCAGTTCTTCCATTTCCAGTTAAATGACTTTTGTTGTTGTTTTCTAAAGATGCAGTCACCAGACGATGAAGGGGTAAATGCTGCTCAGCAGAGCAAGGCACGGGCTTCTACAAGCTGGTGACAGATGGAGATGCTCTTCAGTTCAGCAGTTTCCTGCATGATACGCTGACTCATCTTAGCAAGCGGTCAGGGAAATTGCAGCAGTGATGCTTCACAGTAGCTGACGCCCACAGTGGCCTGACTTCCACCCAGGCTCTGATCCTCAAATACAAATACAGGTCATTTAATTATATTATAATTATATGATTTAATCATTATATTTATTACTGTTTATAGTTTCAAAAGTGTTTTTAATCTTGGCTTCAGCTTAAAAAGTGGTTTTCTCATTCCTAAAACCTAGTCCAATTTTACCTCCTAATATGTGACCTCCCTCTTGTCATGACTCTGTCCTGACACACATGTATTAAATTAATTTATTCTGATAAAGGCAAAACGCTCTTTACTCACATAGCATGTCTCCAATGAACCACTCATTGTGATTTTATTGTAACGATTAAAACTGTGAAGTCTTGATGTACAAATCCTTTTGAAAAAAGTAAACTAAAACTAAAGACTTTGACACAGACCTGGACCGCTGCTGAGGAAGGTGCTGGATTCCAACACTTACATGGGTGTTAACCAGCCACATGATGACTTACAAAGACAAACTTCTGGACAAGCTGTCCGACAGCATGGGGCACAGATTTGGGGATGTGGGGTCTGGAATCCTGAGCGATACAAAGAAAGTTAGCTTCCAACAATGGCCTAATCCAGAAAACAGTGCAGGTTAGCATCTCAAAGTACTATAAATACTAGAAATTTTCTAATGCCAGAAAGCAGTATGATTTTCTATTATTAAAGAACCAGATCACTGTGTCTGTTTTATGGTTCTGTTTTTAGTTCATGTAATAGTTTTAAGAGTTATTTGGTTTTATGATTTAAATGTTATAGTTTTATTGTTTTGTTGTATGTTTTATAGTTAATAAAAAAAATGTTCACAATTCACATTTAAGAGTTCTGATTTGTTCTACCAATCATACTTTCTATATTTGTTCTAAAACAACAGTTTTGGGCAGATACCGGCAGAAATTAGTCACCAAGGGCAAGAAGGAGAAGGATGGCCAAACACCTGAGCCCAAAAGAGGCAAAAAACTAATGGTTAAAGATGAAAAAAGTGCTTCAGATTAGAATGGAGAGATGTTGGGATTTCTTTCTTTTCCTTTTGTTTGACCAAAACAGTTTGTCATAGGGAGCATTTGGTCATTTGCTGGTCCATTATCCCTCAGTCCTGCATGATCCTTCATTATTTATTTTTTTATAAACATTAATTGTTGCATGATCTGACGGACTAAGTTAATTTGATGCTACAAGGCTATCTGTGTGCGTGTGTGTGTGTGTGTCAGTGTGTCTTTGTGTCAGTTTGAAATTGCTGCAAATGTACTGTGCCCACAGCTCACTGGCTCTGCTTCGGTGACATCACTGAAGGTGAGACTGCTTCCCCCCCCACTGTTACTGTATCAACTGAGTGGAGGTGACAGTGAAATCAAAGCTGTCCTTTGGGATTTTTCATCAAAGTTTCACATCTGACCCGGACCCTCACTTACTTCGAGTCCTTTTGCAATGGCTGAACAAGCTGAGAGGAGGTAATATGTGTGTTTCTGTTTTACAATTGCATGTCTTTGTTTAACAGTTTAAACTGCAGTGTAAATAAACTGTAAACAAATGCTTTCCTTGCTTAGTATATTGTTTCCTGTCCGGATATCTATAAGCTCAGTCATCAAGAGGTTCACTGTCATTCACGTGTAGTCAAGCGTAAGATGTTGTTTATTGTTTTATGGAAAAGAATACAAATGAACCTAGCTGTTGGGTAAAGAAAGCTGAATGTTATTTGTCAATGGGCTAAGCTAAACCAAAAAACGTGTTTGCACTGGAATGTGTGCGTTAAAATTGTGTTATGAAATGTATTCCTGTTTTGATAGCAAAGTTAGAGTGATTTTTCAAGTTTTCAAGACTGTCTGTGCCTTTACAAAAACACTCTGCACTTTGAAGACCCATTGACACCATTACACAATGGAAATGCTAATGGCACAGGTCTCGCTCTGCTGCTGATGGCTGTTTTTTGTTGTTTGCCTTTCTAAATTTCTTTAACTCATGTCTGATTCTTTAAAATCATTGTAGGAATCATTTATTTCATGTCCTCTCTCCCCCCTTTTTAGAAAAGCTGACCGGCGCTTCACTGCTTGGTTTGCCACAGACCGCAGGAGAACCTACCTGTCCACCTGGCGAGAAACAGCACGCCGGAACAAATAGCCTCAGAGGTTCAAAAGACGGAGTCCAGCAAGCACTGGATGCTTAGAGCTAGGACGTGGGACCACAGCCACATTTGTGCCCTCCATTTGTGCAGAACCTCGCAGGAGAACTTCTGAACCGTGGCTTCTTCGTGACAGACCTGCCCCTAGGAGCCCGGAGCCGGAGGCTGATGACCCGTCCTGTCTTCATGAAAAATAAGTGTACTCTGACCGTGCAACACACGTGCGTAACACAAAAAGCACCACGAGAGGGTGAAACTCGTTTTTATCTATGTACCTAGTTGCAATTAGCCCCGGGAAGATTAGGCAAATAGACCGGTGACGTAGGTCTGCACGCGTTTCTCAATACAAAGTATGCTGATTTTGGACGTGCATCCTCAGTAGTTCAGACTTTGTGCATTCGACTCGGGAGTGTGATGTCCGCGACGACGCAAGTCCGGGTAATCTGCAAACAGCAGCGTACTTCATAACTTCAGTCAGCTCGCCTTGGTTACTGCAATATTCCTCTCTGCACTCTCTCTCTCTCTCCCTCAAACACACACACACTCACACACCTCTGCACACACTCACACAAATAATAAAGCCTTGTAATACCTTCTTGCTAAAAAGACAATTGATTTCACAGGTTATACCATTTGGATGTATTCTTTGACTTTACCAGAATCAGAAAGAGCTTTATTGCCAAGTAGGCTTGCTCATTCAAGGAATTTGTTTCAGTGACATAAGCTTCCAGTACACAGAGACAACAACACACAGAAAGAGAAAAAAGGAAAAAAAGTGACTGACTTTCTTTTTGTCACGCTTTAGACTGATGTACGGTCACATTGGATTTGAAAACGACATCCTTTCTTCCATAGATCCACGCTACCTGAAAGAAGGCCGCTTTCGGAATCCAACGATACCAGTTATGTGCACATCGGACCTACGCTTCAAAAGATACGGACAGGTAAGCTTTGGCCAATCAGATCGCATATGCTAATGAGGGTGGAATTAATGAGGGTGAAACTCGTTTTTATCTATATACCTAACCCTAACTCTAACAAGCACCAATGGAAGAGCTAGACTTCTCAGTGGCTTAGATCATTCATCTCCACTAAACATTTTACAGTTCCATGACACTCCAGATGAACCCACACAGGGCCTCTCACCCTTATCCAGATGTTTGGCAGAGTACGATGATACGATCGGTTCAGATGCACCACAAGAAACAGCAATGGAGGCTGATGAATGTGAGGCAAGCACCTTACATTGCATTCCCCAAATAAGGTCCAAACAGACCTCATCTGCAGAAATCCCTGACAGATCTCACACGGATGGACCTAGAAACAATGGGTCAGCGGAACCCTCTGAGACAACTCCACCAGGGGACCTAGACCCCAGGAGTGAAGGGTCAACAGAAAATCTCCAAATTACAGCACCAGCTGATGAAACAAACATAAATGACACAAACGAACAGACCACAGGCCCGGCCAGCCCTGTAGCGCGGCCTACCAGACACATAAATACGTGTAAAAAAAATGGTAGATTGGACCCTAACAATTGAGAAAAAATATGTGATAATTGGTGATTCCAATGTGTCCAGACTCCCAGCTCTCAACTGTCCTGACCTACAGGTAGACAGTTACCCGGGCGCCAAACTGCAGCACGCAGCTAACCTGATTGAAAGGGCCACAATTAGAGTACAGCCTGAAAAGATCATCCTATCCTTTGGTTTCAATAACAGACAGCAAAGGTACAGGATTGCGGCCATAACAGAACTGCAAAAAGCCCACAAAGCTGTCACTAAGAGACTGCCTAACACAGAAGTGTTCTTCCCACTAATCAATTTCACAAGATCATTGCCACTGTACGAGCAAATCATGATTGATCACTTGAACATTCACATTAAGAAAAATACCAGTTGCATCCCTCCACTTCCCTCAGAACAATTCATGGTGGAAAGTGATGGGATACACTGGAGGGCCTCCACTGCCAAGGCCATGCTTCAACACTGGAAAACACATTTAAACTGTTAATTCATGAGAGTCCAAAACAGGACCAGAATAAACTCATTGTAAACCTCTCAAAGAAATTCAAACTATCCAAAGAACAACGTGCGGTTTTACTTAAAGGCCTGTCTTTTGTTCCCACACCCATGGGAGTTAAAACTCAAAAAATACAGTTACTAAAAGACATGCAGGCCTATCACCGCAGGATCAAACTAGAGACTTTCTTTGAGGGGAAAAAGAGTCAAAAACAAAAAATTCCCTTCACTGGAGCCTCAGACTGGACTCCAGCGTTATCTAGTCTGCCCAAACCAATAACGCACATAATCAGAGCTGACAACTACGCATGCAGGCACCTAAACTGGGGCCTTCAAACTACAGAAAACCTAACAAGGGCAGAAAGAAAGGCTCTGGTAGAATTACAAAGAAATAGGAACATCATCATAAAACCTGCTGATAAGGGGAATGCAACTGTTATTATGCATAAAAGTCAGTACATTTGGGAAGGACAGAGACAGTTGGCAGTGAAGGAACACTATTGCACACTAGAGGGAGCCATATATCCACAAACTAGAACCATGGTTGAAGAGATATTGGATGAAATGTTTGATAAAAAACAATTAGTGGGGCACAAAAAGAATATTTATTGGGAGAGAACCCTCCCAGGCCCAGAAGATTTTATTTATTACCCAAGATCCATAAAGAGCCTGAAAAATGGAGCATTCCTGGAGAAATCCCTCCAGGAAGACCTATAGTATCCGACTGTAACAGTGAGACGTATTTTATAGCTGAATATATTGAATATTTTTTGAACCCCATATCCACACGTCACTCCAGTTACCTCAAGGATACTTATGATTTTATATCAAAAATTAAAACATTAAAAATACCTAAAAATGCATTTCTCTTCACCATAGATATAGATAGCTTATATACAAATATAGAAACCGAGGTAGGTCTCAAAGCTGTCAAAACATTTATGGAAAAATACCCAGACCCCAAAAGGCCAGATTATTATATCCTCAAGTTATTGGAAATAAATCTTACTAGAAATGACTTTGAATTCGATTCTAAATTCTATTTACAGACCAAGGGGACTGCAATGGGTAAGAAATTTGCACCCTCATATGCAAATATATTTATGGCCTACTGGGAAGAATCAGCTTTGACCTCAGCTACTAAAAAACCATATGCATACTACAGGTTCCTTGATGACATATGGGGAGTATGGACATACTCTACAGAGGATTTTGTTACCTTCACTGACCATCTCAACACACACCAAAAGTCCATCAAAATCAAATACACATTTGACCCCAAGGAGGTCAATTTTTTGGATGTGGTCTCCTATAAAGCACCTACATTTTTGGAAACTGGCTTTCTCGATTTTAGAGTCTATTTCAAGGAGACGGACACCCATTCACTGTTACACAAGAGGAGCGTCCACCCTAAACACACATTCAAGGGCATCATAAAATCACAATTGCTTAGATTTAAAAGAATCTGTACACAACCATCCTCATTTTATTCAGCCGTACAAACACTCTTTTCTGCCCTCAAACACAGGGGGTACTCTCGTTCCTTTCTCAGAAGTATATTAAAAAACTTTGACAAGCCACGGGCCTGTCCTGAGGATAACACAGGCCAAAGGGACAAAATACTCCCCCTGGTTGCCCATTTCTCGCTTCAAAGCACACAGCTGAACCTTGAACAAAAGGCCAATTTCCAAAAGTTCCTAGAACCCACCAACTATTTAAAAAGACATAAGCCCATAGCGGCATATAGAAAGAACACCAATTTACGGGATAAATTGGTACAAAGCAAGATTCGTACGACACCTACCAAAGGCCGTATTGGCAAATGCAAATACTACACTCCAGCACAACTAGTGGTCAGTAGATTTTCTAAAAAAGTACTTCAACTTCCCAGATCTCTGTCCCATGAAACCTGCAATTGTATCTACCTGTTGTACTGTACCAAGTGTCATAAGCAATATGTCGGTCAGACCTGGGTCCTCTCAGAGATTTAGAGATGTGTACCATGAAGAAGAGTTTAGACTGGTTAGAAATCCAGACAGATTTCCCGGTAACTCTGAACGCCATGAGATTGTTGCAGGCCCAAACAGGCCTCCCATTAGAAGAAAAGGAAGTAGAAGAAATAATAAAAAGAGACGTGAAGAAAAACCACAAAACAGAACTCCTCTTTTCGTTGAACAAGATGAACACGCTGAGGTTCATCTTATGAAGACTACGTTGAGGATTACTCTCCTCCTCAAGGACAAAATCACTTCATCCGTCAATATTCAAGACCTTAAACACAATTTCAAAAGAGGAGTTCCATGTATGATTTTCCCTCACGCTCTTTCTCTAGAGTTTCTTTTGTTAATCATGAAAAGAGATTCAGAGACATAGACGTCTCAGTGGACAGACAAATCACCTCACAAAAGAGAAAAAGAGATAGGCAAGGCAAGTTTATTTATATAGCACATTTCGTACACAATTTTAATTCAAAGTGCTTTACATAAAAGAAAGTAAAATAATCATGAAGAAAAATAATAACAAAAATAAAACAAGCAATTTTAAAACTTTTAAAATGATTAAAACATTTAAAAACAGTTAGAAAATGATTTTACATAATCAAATCAAATAAAATAAAACATTGAAAATATAGTGCAATCTGTTCGGACATCGCACAGTGCTCATTCAGTAAATGCACAGCTAAACAGATGAGTTTTGAGTCTAGATTTAAATGTGACTAGTGTTTTAGCACATCTGATCTCTTCTGGAAGCTGATTCCAGCTGCGGGCAGCATAGTAACTAAAGGAGGACTCCCCTTGTTTTGTGTGAACCCTTGGTATTTCTAACTGACTCGATCCTAATGATCTGAGTGCCCTGTTAGGTTTATATTCAGTGAACATATCTGAAATATATTTCGGTCCTAGGTCATTTAGTGACTTATATACGAGTAAAAGTACTGTAAAATCAATCCTAAATGTAACTGGAAGCCAGTGTAAGGACCTGAGGACTGGTGTGATATGCTCAGATTTTCTGGTTCTAGTCAGAATCCTGGCAGCAGTGTTCTGGATGAGCTGCAGCTGTCTAATGGTCTTTTTGGGAAGGCCGGTGAGGAGCCCATTACAGTAGTCCACCCTGCTGGTGATAAAGGCATGAACTAGTTTCTCCAAGTCTTGGCTGGAAACAAAACATCTAATTCTTGCAATGTTTTTTAAATGATAGTATGCTGATTTAGTTACTGCTTTGACATGACTACTGAAACTCAGACCGGTCTCCAGAATCACACCAAGATTCTTGATTTTAGTTGTTTGACCCCTCGAGTCACGGTATGCGTTCACCATCAGAACGTCTTATTTGTTTCTTAATGCAATAACTTCAGTTTTTTCCTTGTTTAACTGAAGAAAGTTCTGGCACATCCAATTATTAATTTCTTCAATGCATTGGCAGAGGGAGTCAATGGGGCTGTAGTCATTTGGAGATAAGGCTAGGTACATCTGGGTATCATCAGCATAGCTGTGATAGGCAATTTGGTTCTTTCTCATTATTTGACTCAGTGGAAGCATATACAGGCTAAACAAGAGCGGTGCTAGAATTGACCCTTGAGGGACTCCACATGTCATGGATGTCCACTTAGACTTATGCTCTCCTATACTCACATAATAGCCTCTCCCTTCTAAGTATGATTTGAACCATTTGAGATCCATCCCAGAAAGCCCAACCCAGTTTTCCAGTCTCTCTAGTAGTATGTTATGATCGACAGTGTCAAACGCAGCACTGAGATCTAGCAATACCAGCACCCATATTTTGCCAGAGTCACAATTTAAGCGAATATCATTTATTATCTTAATGAGTGCTGTCTCTGTGCTGTGATGCGGTCGGAAACCAGATTGAAAATTGTCCAGGTATCCATTTGAGTTTAAGTATTTGTTCAGCTGATTAAAAACTACCTTTTCTATAATTTTGCCTATAAAAGGAAGATTAGATATTGGTTTAAAATTTCTCAAAATTGTGTTATCAAGATTTGTCTTTTTCAGGAGGGGCTTTACAACTGCAGTTTTTAGGGAGTTTGGAAATGTCCCAGAAAAGTGAGGCATTCACCACTTCTAAGAGATCTGCTTTTAAGCAGTCAAGCACACTTTTGAAAAAAGATGTGGGAAGTGTGTCAAGACAACAGGTTGATGATTTTAGGTGCTGCACTATGTCTTCCAGAATTTTGCTATCAATTGTTTCAAAAATAGATATAGTATCTTTTTGATATTTTGGCCGAATCTGTCTGACCTCTGCATTACTTGAGGATGTACTAATCGCCTTCCTGATGTTGATGATCTTCTCAAAAGAAGGAAGCAAACTCATTGCATTTGCTGTCTGATAGCATTTCACTGGGAATCTGACTTGGGGGGTTTGTCAGTCTCTCTACAGTGGCAAAAAGAGTATGAGTGTTATTTAAGTTACTGTTTATAAGGTTTGAGAAGAAGTTCTGTCTAGCTGTGGCTAGTTTCACATTAAAAGCATGAAGGATGTCTTTATAGATGCTATAGTGAATTTCAAGTTTCGTCTTCCTCCACATCCGCTCGGCTTTTCTGCATTGTCTTTTCATAGTCTGAACTGCTGTTGATCTTCTCCAAACTGATTTCTGTCTGTTTGTTTTCTTACTGACTATTATTGGTGCAATATCATCAATAACATTCTTAACTTTTGAGTTGAAGGAATCAAGGAGAATATCAACAGAGTCTGCAGAAATGCTTGGTGTTAAAGATATAGCCTCCGTAAATAGTACACTTGTGTTCTCGTTTATACATCTCCTTCTGACAGAGACAGATCTAGATTCAGTGGTAGCAGAGATCAATATATCAAAGAAAATACAGAAGTGATCAGATAGTGCTATGTCCTTAATAACAATGGATGAAATGTTTAGACCCCTACTGATGATTAGATCCAGAGTGTGTCCACCTTTGTGTGTGGGTCCATGCACATGCTGAATCAGGTCAAAAGTGTTTAGAACCGTTATCATTTCTTTTGTAGTTTTGTTTTCAAAACTGTCAAACTCTGAGGAAATTATTGATAACATTTCTGTGACCTCTTCAACAAAGGCTGGAGAGTATTTTGGAGGCCTGTAAATAATAATAAACAGAATGCGTGGAGCACCTTTCAGCACAATCCCTAGATATTCAAAAGACAAATACTGACCAAATGACACTTGCTTGCAATGATAGACATCTTTAAATAGAGCAGCTACACCCCCACCTCTCCTAACAGTCCTGCAAACACTCATGTAAGTGAAGTTAGGAGGGGCTGCTTCATTTAGGACTGTTGCACTGCAGCTGTCTTCTAGCCATGTTTCATTTAGAAACATAAAATCCAGATTGTTTGTGGTTATAAAGTCATTGATTAGAAATAATTTATTTTTTAGTGAGCGAATGTTTAAAAGTGCTGTCTTGATGGCAGTGCTTGGTGTCTTTACATCAATCTTAGTTTGATGCATAATAGGCCGCAGATTAGCCGGAAGCTAATAGAATTTCATGCTTTCCTCGAGAAAATGAGAGAACTGAGGAAAGGCCTCAAAGGTTCACGCACAATGAGTACATACCAGCCCAACCGGCACTAAAAAATACGATTAAATCTTTTTATGACATCATCAGATTGGTACATCATTTGAGTAAGGTAACAACTAAAGTGACCGACAACCAACCAATCACTTTCCAGCGACTCACGCGGCTGCTCACAAACACGGTCAGACCAGCGTTCCCTGGGGAGCAGGTTAGAACAATGCTTGAGGGCAATTTACCACACAACTCATTCTAGAACAACACTACGAAACTCTGATTGATGAAGCTCTACAGAATGTCCGTACACAGAACAGCCACCATGATTGGCCAAAGGCATCTGAGATAGCTGCCGGCTGGGCTAATAGAAATTTTCACAGTCAAATCCTTCCAGAGTCAACTGAGCAGGCAGAAGCTCTTATTACGGCAGAAATGCCACACTCTTCGGTTACACTCAGAACTGAGAATGCATGTGCACCGACCTACGCGGAGGTAGTGACACGGGGCGGACACGCATCCACCAGTGGTGTAGCTAACACCACACAGGCAGCTTACACCACAGTTTCACTACCACAAGTATCACGCTTACCTGTCACTACTGCCACACAGGTTACAGATGCCACAGTAACATCACCACGTGCAAGGGCGTAACTTTGGGTCTAGGGGCGGCAGTGGCTCAGTGGTTCATGTAGGTTGTCTACAAACCGGAAGGTTGGTGGTTCAATCCCCGGCTCCACCTGACCAAGTGTCGAGGTGTCCTTGAGCAAGACACCTAACCCCAGCTGCTCTCGACGAGCTGGATGTGCCTTGAATGGCAGACACCGCCGTCGGTGTGTGAATGTGTGTGTGAATGGGTGAATGTGAGGCAAATTGTAAAGCGCTTTGGATGGCCATGTGGTCTGTTGAAAGCGCTATATAAATGCAGTCCATTTACCATTTACCATTTACCATTGGGGGGGTTAAACTCGCGGCATATGAATAATTTTTCTTGTGTAAAAGGTAACATGCTAATTTGCATAATTTAGTTATGCAACCCCCCACCCACATTTTAAACACTTAACATATAACAGCATTAAAAACTTTCAAACAGAGAAAATGAAAGTGCAATTATATTATAACTTTGCATGAAATAAGACACAAAATTAGATAAAAAATAATAATAATAATGTTTGCATTTAGCCTCTGATAACATCAAATCCAGAAACTGAGAGAATACAAGTGTGGTCTATATATATATATATATATATATATATATATATATATATATATATATATATATGTATATACATACATACATACATATTATGATCATCTCAAATTGAACCGGAGGTGGTAAATTCCTAATAATAATTCAACGTTATGTATTTTTTTAGGTATTTTAATAAAATAGATACCTAAAATACGTTGCGAATGCAGCTCAACTGAAGGTGTTTGAACAACAAAACACATCCACTTGCACGTATTTGACAATCGGAATATCAGATATATCCTGCTATAGATAACAAATATATGGTTTTACAAACCATAAAGTGATACTACGATCAATAACGTTCGCCTTGAAAAACTTTTAAACTTACGTGTGAAAAGGTTAAGTAAGGCTTACATTTAAACGTGTCTTTGTTTTGTTTTGAGTGTATGGTCAATAAATAAATGAATTAAAAAGATGGGCACAAAACCTGTTTGTCATGTATCTACTCCCCACACTTTGAGAAACGCTGAGCTAACTTAACAGCTACATACATTACAGGGGGGTACATTACAGATTATTTAAAATATAATACTATCTTTCTTGCTGGCAAATGAGAAAACGAACAAAAGTATTCATTCTGAATATTTCATATTATTTTAATCTGAATGATGTTATGATATTGAGGGGGTTATATTAATTGGATCTGATTTTTGGGGGGGTCATGACCCCCGTAACCCCCCGCAAATTACGCGCATGACCACGTGTAATCACCACTGACTTACTGATTCGTCCTCAGACTACATCGCGTACTGTTGAGATTCAGACTTCTCCGGGTTGATTAGTTAGGGGGGATTGGCCACTTGATGAGGAAGTCCCCACGGTGGCCCTTCCAGAAACACTCCAGCAGAGTTTCGTGTCATGTCTATATTTTTATCGTGTATCATACTTTTTTATGTGAAAACATCCCAGTTGCCAATTATTCTGCACTCCCTTCATACTGCTCCTGTGGACACGTAAGTACGTGCAATATTGTCATTGAAAGCATGTCCACTGTACTCGGTGGCTCCTGGGGCCTTCCCGAGATAGCAGCTGAAGGCATGGGGCCCTAGGGCGAAGGACAACATTTCTCCCTCAGCCCTCTCAGATTCTTACATGATCAGAGCCTTTCGAGTGATTTCAGGGTGCCAGACGGGTATTTCTTTTCAAGGTCCTATGACTTTGTGCTTCAGGGAAATGAGAGAGAGAATACCTCCAATTTAAACGCGTACCATTTTGGTGGACATATGCTCTCTTTTTTGACCACTAATTAAGGTTGTAGGGCAACCAGAATTTTCCGCCTGGTCAAGGGGGTCCCTCAGAAACTAATATGCAGAATTCACCTCGATTGGACCCTTGCGAGCTCCTGGATCTCCAGAATCTCAAATTTCAGGGCCCTATGACCCAGAGTCTCCAAACGGGGGACGTCCCACTTCCAATTAAAAAAAGTGTACCAGTTTGGTGGTTGCACATCCCTTTTTTACCCTTAGACCACTAAAGGAGGTCGTAGGGCCAATGGACTTTTCCTCCTGGTCGAGGGGTCAAATTGTGCTATGTAGAACCAGAAGAGGTGCCATAAAGCACCTTGATTGTTTACAATTTCTTCAATAAAAATGGTGCTCAAGAGTGGTTCTTTTGCTCGTTATAGGGGAACCTCTTTTGGCATTATTGGCACTTAAGCTTCACAGCACATTTGTCAAATGCTGCTTTACAGAACCTTTTTTTTAGGTAGTAGGCCATTATCATGCCATATACTACAATGTTTGAGTCAATATGCTTCTAAATGACGCTTTTATACCAAATCGTGGATTGAAAGATTCAAAATCCTGTACTAAAAGCTTACTGATAAACAAAATACATTACACTTTTAATATAGTTTAATTCATTTCTTTTAGTTTCAAATATAATCAGTGCTTTATAACATTAACAACACTGGCTAAAGGAGTTAGAAAAAAATAGAAGGAAAAAATATATAAATTGGAATAGGCCCCAGAAAGAGAAAAAGAGAGAGAGAGAGAGAGAGAGAGTGTGTGTCTCTATGCACAGATTGAATTTTACACTCTTTTAATTGTGACAGGAAGTCCGTGCTGCATCCTTCATTTTTAAAACAACACACTCCAGGAAGGTCAGTGTCTTTTTCAGTCCTTTAGGATATTGGATCCCAAACAGAAAATATATACAAAGGATAAGGCCCAGTGTCATCGAGATGTGATCGTATTGCATGGGATGACCCTCCCTGCAGCCTTTGAGCACCATTTTAGGTGTTGGTGTGTCAGGAGGGCAGGTCTGAGCATGACCCTGGGGAAGAAGGGATAATAGCATTAACCATTTTCACATTTATTTGGAAGGGAAACCTTAAAAAGTTGAATAAAACCATAAGCACACTGAAGCTGTTTTACTGTGAATTGAAAGGGTTAGTTCACCCAATAATCAAAATGATGTCATAAATAACTCGCCCTCGAGTCGTTCCAAACCGGTGAGACTTCTGTTTATCTTCAGAACACAGTTTAAGATATTTTAGATTTAGTCCGAGAGCTCTCAGTCCCTCCATTGAAGCTGTGTGTACGTCTACTGTCCATGTCCAGAAAGGTAAGAAACACATCATCAAAGTAGTCCATGTGACATCAGAGGGTCAGTTAGAATATTTTGAAGCATCGAAAATACATTTTGGTCCAAAAATAGCAAAAACTATTCATTGTCTTCTCTTACATGTCTGTTGTGAGAGAGTTCAAAACAAAGCAGTTTGTGATATCCAGTTCGCGAACGAATCACTCCATGTAACCGGATCTTCTTAAACCAGTTCACCAAATCGAACTGAATAGTTTGAAATGGTTTGCGTCTCCAATTAGCATTAATCCACAAATGACTTAAGCTGTTAACTTTTGTGTGTCGGTCTGCTTCACACTGAATCACACATGCGCAGTATCATCAGCTCCTCGGTTCACGAATCGGACGCATCTGACAGAAACGGTTCTTGACTCGTGAACGAGTCAGTCTGTTGTTCATTATCTGGCTCGGCTCTGTGTTCATCTTCAGTTCTCTCTTCACAGCAGTTCAGTCAGTGTACTGTTTGAGTAAATGAATTACTCCGGGATATTGGTTTGTTTGAACTCAGAGGGAGTGTCAGACACATTAAAAAAGTTAACAGCTTAAGTCATTTGTGGATTAATCAGTATTAGAGATGCGAACCGTTTAAAACAATTCAGTTCAATTTGGTGAACTGGTTCAAAAAGATCCGGTTACATCAAATGATTCGTTCATGAACCGGATATCACAAACTGCTTTGTTTTGAACTCTCTCACAACAGACACAGAAGAGAAGACAATGCTGAATAAAGTCTTAGTTTTTGCTATTTTTGGACCAAAATGTATTTTCCAGGCTTCAGAATATTCTACCTGACCCTCTGATGTCACATGGACTACTTTGATGATGTTTTTCTTACCTTTCTGGACATGGACAGTAGACCGTACACACAGCTTCAATGGAGGGACTGAGAGCTCTCAGACTAAATCTAAAATATCTTAAACTGTGTTCTGAAGATAAATGGAGGTCTCACTGGAGCGACATGAGGGTGAGTTATTACTGACTTAATTTTGAATTTTCGATGAACTAACCCTTTAATTAGTCTTGCTTCACACTCAGTCAACTGTTCATGGCTCACCTCAACTTCAAACAGCAACCCCGGGAGCTCCTTAAACAGTGCAGGCAAGAGCAGAACAGCTGCTTCCAACTGTAGTCCTTTAAACAAAACAAGAATTAGGTTAACATAACATGGTGGATGTTTTTATCTAATAAGTTTTCTTTGTTTTTCAATTAATTACTAAGACAGTAATTATTACTATCTTTAATAAACTAGTCTTTATTATTACACAAGATACATGCAGGAATGTATGATCTCAGGCAGATATGGGTGTCAGTCAGTGATACACAGAAAATCTAAGC
Organism: Carassius auratus; assembly: GCF_003368295.1. Taxonomy (NCBI): domain Eukaryota; kingdom Metazoa; phylum Chordata; class Actinopteri; order Cypriniformes; family Cyprinidae; genus Carassius; species Carassius auratus. The sequence goes on along the minus strand of NC_039271.1, from coordinate 20,249,424 downwards.
AGTGCAGATTTAATTACCTTTTGTCAGTCTGTCATCTTCACAGTCATCAACCACACACCTGAACTTCTCCATCAGGGGACTCTGTGAAACTTGAAGGACTTTAGGTGCCATTAATGAGAGTTGAGAGATAATATGTTGGTCCACATCAACGATGGTATGGTCTCTCATATCCCAAAGGAGCTTATGTTAAGATGAAGGCAAAGTTGAAAAGACATAGTCATAACTCGTTAGTCATAAGTCATAACTAAGGAGGCAATTATACACTACTGTACTTACCATTTTGGCCAGTCTGAAACATGGAAACTCAGAGATAATCTCCTCCGTGCTGTGGTTAGACACAAAATTTCTCTGGTAGATTTTCATCAGTGCCCTCCTTTCTTTAAGCTCTACGTTTGGTCTAAGCATCTCTGTTTCCTCCTTTATTGCTCGGAGATGTTCCCTCATGCTTCGTTCATCTTCTCCTGCATCAACCTATTGGGATAGTTAAATTGTAACAAACTCTCAAACTACAACATTGGGACCAGCAACTTTAAAAATATGAGGAAAAAAGGACTAATGGTCAGTCAAACCTGTGAAGTCTGTCATAACCTGAAGAAAGAGAGAAAATAACAAAACAAACAAATTACAACACATGTTGACAGTATTTTATGATTTGACACGGACATTTGAACCTTATTTGAACATTGGGGTAGTTGGTTGCCATTAAAGTCTGAATGTGTATCCCTCAAAAAAAAATATTTGTTTACCACTGAAGAAATAAAGACATGGCTATGGATAAATTATCAGGACATTTTCATATTGAGGTGAACTAACTTAAAGCTGCAATATGCGTTTTTTGTAATTGACCACAAGAGGGCGCATTTCCAACAATAACAAAGGCGAGGCTTGATGACGCTATGAAGCAGGTGACGATGGGAGATGTCGTTTTTAATGCGTTTTCACCATAGCAATGTATCTAAATTGGATAAACGAATCATGATCACAGATGAGGTAATTTATTCGTTTTTCTATTACCTGTATATCTGATCGTATTATTTTATGTAATACCCCTCTCTCCCGGGTCCTCTCTGATGCTCCTCGCACTCGCTCCGAGTGGGGCTCGAACCCCGGTCTTCGGCATGGGAGGCGGACGCACTAACAAGGAGTTGTGCAGTGTTACGTGTTTATAGTTAATGGCGTGTTGTTTAACGTGCTCAAACCAATCGTTCTAAAAGTAAATTTGAACGAACATTTGCAAGTAATGACTAAATATATTTTTAACAACACATATCCGATTGTATTTAATTGTACTGCCATAATCTCGGTCACCACACGTGATAAAATCCTTACCTTAGTACAAAGAGCAATATAACTTTGTTTATAAGTGCTATTATTGACAGTTGCATGTGTTGCAGGGAAACACAGATACATCCTCACTGGAATGATCAAATCCAGATGAGACCTGGACCATCTTTACACGTTACTTGTACAATAACAAAATAAATTAAAGCTGCAAGCAGCGATGAACGGGCCCTCGCACCCGGGCTCACCGCCATCGTGTGGCTTTAGTAAAAAGGTGAACGTTGAGAAATATGCATTTAAACTCATAAATATAAGTGCAATATATCAAAGTTTATTCCATATGTGTGCCAATCTTCCTGTTGCCAGCAGGTGGCGCTATCGTTATAATGGAATAATGGCCTTCAGATGTGTTCAAGCCAGGACCCTTATCACACATGTGAAGTTTGGGCAAGATCGGACATTTTATGCCTGAGTTATAACATCTTTTATTCCCATGGCGAGACATCGAACTTCGTCATGGCGCCATGGACACGCCCTTTAACAAAAACTCAAGATCTCCACAAGCTAACATTGCACAGTCCTTCAGATTAGACTGACCACAAAAAAGACATTGATGTCATAAAATCTCTAGGAGTAGTTTGTCGCAGTGTAAAATATGTCACTTCCTGTTGCCAATAGGTGGCGCTATGACTATAACTGAATATGGGCATGTAGATCTGTTCAGGTCAAGAGTCTCATCCAACATGTGAAGTTTGGGGCAGATTGGACATTGTATGTCTGAGTTACAGCAACTTCCTTTTTCATGGCGAAACATCGAAATTTGTCAGGCCGCCATGGACACGCCCTTTAACGAAACCTCAAGTCCTACGCAATTTAACATCGCAAATGGCTTTAGATTACACTGACCAAGTTTGGTGTTGATCTGAATAAATCTCTAGGAGGAGTTCGTTAAAGTACAACCCCTAAAAAATGGCAAGAACAACACCAATTTTGTATGGAAAATTCAAAATAACCGACTTCCTGTTGGGATCCGGATTTCGTACCAAGAGACTTTTTTGTAGGTATTGGAGTGTTACATGTGTGTACCAATTTTTGTACATGTACGTGAAACATAGCTCGAGGCGCACTCCGTTGAATGTGTATAGGTGGCGCTATAGAGCCATTCTGCCACACCCGCTGGAATATTGGCCTGCAGATCTGTTCAGGCCAGGACTCTTATCACACATGTGAAGTTTGGGGAAGATCGGACATTTTATGCCTGAGTTATAACATCTTTTATTCCCATGGCGAGACATCGAACTTCGTCGCGGCGCCATGAACAAGCCTTTTAACGAAAAATCAAGATCTTCACAATTGAACATCGCACAGGCCTTTAGATTAGACTGACCACAAAAAAGACCTTGATGTCATAAAATTTCTAGGAGTAGTTCGTCGCAGCGTAAAATATGTCACTTCCTGTTGCCAATAGGTGGCGCTATGACTATAACTGAATATGGGCATGTCAATGTGTTCAGGTTTGGAGTCTCATCAAACATGTGAAGTTTGGGGCAGATTGGACATTGTATGTCTGAGTTATAGCAACTTCATTTTTCATGGCGAATCATCGAAATTCGCCAGGCCGCCACGGACACGCCCTTCAACGAAAACTCAAGATCTTCGCAATTTAACATCGCAAAGGCCTTTAGATTAGGCATACCAAATTTGGTGTTGATTTGAAGAACTCTCTAGGAGGAGTTCGTTAAAATACAACACATGGAAATGACCAAAATTACACAAAATATGCTCATAATATTAAAAATAACCGACTTCCTGTTGGGTTTAGAATTTCGCTCCAAGAGTCTTTTTTGTAGGTATTGGTGTGTTACATATGTGTGCCAATTTTCGTGCATGTACGTGAAACATAGCTGGAAGGCTGTTGATTTTCTTGGTATAGGTGGCGCTGTCGAGCCATTTTGCCACACCCTCTTCTGAATCCTATATCAGACGAAAATTTTCACCAGGTTTGACGCGTGTGCAAAGTTTCATGACTTTTTGAGCATGTTAAAGCCCTCAAAAATGCGATTCATTCGGGAGAAGAAGAAGAAGAAGAAGAAGAATAATTAAAGCTGCAAGCAGCGATGAACGGGCCCTCGCACCCGGGCTCACCGCCATCGTGTGGCTTTAGTAAAAAGGTGAACGTTGAGAAATATGCATTTAAACTCATAAATATAAGTGCAATATATCAAAGTTTATTCCATATGTGTGCCAATCTTCCTTTTGCCAGCAGGTGGCGCTATCGTTATAATGGAATATTGGCCTTCAGATGTGTTCAAGCCAGGACCCTTATCACACATGTGAAGTTTGGGCAAGATCGGACATTTTATGCCTGAGTTATAACATCTTTTATTCCCATGGCGAGACATCGAACTTCGTCATGGCGACATGGACATGCCTTTTAACAAAAACTCAAGATCTTCACAACTAAACATCACACAGGTCTTTAGATTAGACTGAACACAAAAAAGACATTGATGTCATAAAATTTCTAGGAGTAGTTTGTCACAGTGTAAAATATGTCACTTCCAGTTGCCAATAGGTGGCGCTATGACTATAACTGAATATTGGCATGTAGATCTGTTCAGGTGTAGAGTCTTATCAAAAATGTGAAGTTTGGGGCGGATTGGACATTGTATGTGTGAGTTATAGCACCATCATTTTTCATGGCGAATCATCGAAATTTGTCAGGCCGCCATGGACACGCCCTTTAACGAAACCTCAATTCCTTCGCAATTTAACATGGCAAAGGGCTTTAGATTACATTGACCAAGTTTGGTGTTGATCTGAATAAATCTCTAGGAGGAGTTCGTTAAAATACAACCCCTGAAAATGACAAAAACAACACCAATTTTGCAGGGAAAATTAAAAATAACCGACTTCCTGTTGGGATTCGGGTTTCGTACCAAGAGACTTTTTTGTAGCTATTGGTGTGTTACATATGTTTACCGATTTTCGTACATGTATATGACATGTAGCTCGAGGCGCACTCCATTGAAAATGTATAGGTGGCGCTATCGAGCCATTTTGCCACACCCAATGGAATATTAGCCTCCAGATGTGTTCAGGTCAGTACTCTTATCAAACATTTGAAGTTTGGGCAAGATCTGATATTTTATGACTGAGTTACAACAACTTCTACTCCCATGGCGAGACATCGAACTTTGACATGGCGCCATGGACACGCCCTTTAACGAAAACTCAAGATCTTCTCAATTTAACATCGTACAGGCCTTTAGATTAGACTGACGACAAAAAAGACATTGATGTCAAAAATTTCTAGGAGTAGTTTGTCGCAGCGTAAAATATGTCACTTCCTGTTGCCAATAGGTGGCGCTATGACTATAACTGAATATGGTCATGTCAAACCGTTCAGGACAGGAGTCTCATCAAACATTTGAAGTTTGGGGCAGATTGGTCATTGTATGTCTGAGTTATAGCAACTTCCTGTTTCATGGCGAATCATCGAAATTCGCCAGGCCGCCACACACAGGCCCTTCAACGAAAACTCAAAAGCTTCGCAATTTAACATCGCAAAGGCCTTTAGATTAGGCATACCAAATTTGGTGTTGATCTGAATTAATCTCTAGGAGGAGTTCGTTAAAATACAACGCATGGAATTGACAAAAATGACACAAAATTTGCTCATAATATTAGAAATAACCGACTTCCTGTTGGGTTTCGGATTTTGCTCCAAGAGACTTTTTTGTAGGTATTGGAGAGTTACATGTGTATACCGATTTTCATACATGTACATGAAACGTAGCTCGAGGCGCACACCGTTGAACGTGTATAGGTGGCGCTGTTGAGCCATTTTGCCACACCCACTTCTGAAACCCATATCAGACGTAAATTTTCGCCAGTTCTGAGGTGTGTGCAAAGATTCATGACTTTTCGAGCATGTTTAGGCCCTCAAAAATGCGATTCATCTTAGAGAAGAAGAATAATAATAATAATAATAATAATAAACGGAGCAATTCCAAGAGGGTCCTCACACCATCGGTGCTCGGGCCCTAATAATTAAAGCTGCAAGCAGCGATGAACGGGCCCTCGCACCCGGGCTCACCGCCATCGTGTTGCTTTAGTAAAAAGGTGAACGTTGAGAAATATGCATTTAATGTCCTAAATATAAGTGGAATATATCAAAGTATATCCCATATATGTGCCAATCTTTGTGTTGCCAGCAGGTGGCGCTATCATTATAATGGAATATTGGCCTTCAGATGTGTTCAGGCCAGGACTCTTATCAAACATTTGAAGTTTGGGGAAGATTTAACATTTTATGCTTGAGTTACAACAACTTCTCTTGCTGTGGAAAGACATCAAATTTTGTCATGGCGCCATGGAAACGCCCTTTAACAAAAACTCAAGATCTCCAAAAGTTAACATTGCACAGGCCTTTAGATTAGACTGACCACAAAATATATGTTAATCTCAAAAAAAGTATAGGAGTAGTTTGTCGCAGCGTAAAACATGTCACTTCCTGTTGCCAATAGGTGGCGCTATGACTATAACTGAATGTGGGCATGTAGATCTGTTAAGGGCGGAAGTTTTATCTAACGTGAAGTTTGGGGCAGATTGGACATTGTATGTCTGAGTTACAGCAACTTCCTTTTTCATGGCGAAACATCGAAATTTGTCAGGCCGCCATGGACACGCCCTTTAACGAAATCTAAAGATCTTCGCAATTTAACATCGCAAAGGGCTTAAGATTACACTGACCAAGTTTGTTGTTGATCTGAATAAATCTCTAGGAGGAGTTCGTTAAAGTACAACCCCTGAAAATGGCAAAAACAACACCAATTTTGCAGAGAAAATTCTAAATAACCGACTTCCTGTTGGGATTCGGATTTCGTGCCAAGAGACTTTTTTGTAGGTATTGCTGTGTTACATGTGTATACCGATTTTTGTACATGTACGTGAAACATAGCTCGAGGCGCACTCTGTTGAAAGTGTATAGGTGGCGCTATCGAGCCATTTTGCCACACCTCATGGAATTTTGGCCTTCAGATGCGTTCAGGCCAGGACTCCAATCACACATGTGCAGTTTGGGGAAGATCGGACATTTTATGCCTGAGTTATAACATCTTTTATTCCCATGGCGAGACATCGAACTTCGTGACGGCGCCATGGACACGCCTTTTAACGAAAACTCAAGATCTTCACAACTTAACATCGCACAGGCCTTTAGATTAGACTGACCACAAAAAAGACATTGATGTCATAAAATTTCTAGGAGTAGTTCTTCGCAGCATAAAATATGACACTTCCTGTTGCCAATAGGTGGCGCTATGACTATAACTGCATATGGGCATGTCAATCTATTCTGTTCCAGAGTCTTATCAACCATGTGAAGTTTGGGGCAGATTGGACATTGTATGTCTGAGTTATAGCAACTTCATTTTTCATGGCGAGTCATCGAAATTCGCCAGGCCGCCACGGACACGCCCTTCAACGAAAACTCAAAATCTTCGCAATTTAACATCGCAAAGGCCTTTAGATTAGGCATACCAAATTTGGTGTTGATTTGAAGAAATCTCTAGGAGGAGTTCGTTAAAATACAACGCATGGAAATGGCAAAAATGACACAAAATTTGCTCATAATATTAAAAATAACCGACTTCCTGTTGGGTTTAGAATTTTGCTCCAAGAGTCTTTTTTGTAGGTATTGATGTGTTACATGTGTGTACCGATTTTCATACATGTACGTGAAAGGTAGCTCGAGGCGCACACCGCTGAATGTGCATAGGTGGCGCTGTCGAGCCATTTTACCACGCCCACTTCTGAAACCCATATCAGACGTAAATTTTCGCCAGTTCGGAGGCGTCTGCAAAATTTGGTGACTTTTTGAGCATGTTTAGGCCCTCAAAAATGCGATTCATTTTGGAGAAGCGGAATAATAATAATAATTAAAGCTGCAAGCAGCGATGAACGGGCCCTCGCACCCGGGCTCACCGCCATCGTGTGGCTTTAGTAAAAAGGTGAACGTTGAGAAATATGCATTTAATGTCCTAAATATAAGTGGAATATATCAAAGTATATCCCATATATGTGCCAATCTTACCGTTGCCAGCAGGTGGCGCTATCATTATAATGGAATATTGGCCTTCAGATGTGTTCAGGCCAGGACTCTTATCAAACATGTGAAGTTTGGGGAAGATTGAACATTTTATGCTTGAGTTACAACAACTTCTCTTGCTGTGGCAAGACATCAAATTTTGTCATGGCGCCATGGAAACGCCCTTTAACAAAAACTCAACATCTCCAAAAGTTAACATTGCACAGGCCTTTAGATTAGACTGACCACAAAATATATGTTAATCTCAAAAAAATTATATGAGTAGTTTGTCGCAGCGTAAAACATGTCACTTCCTGTTGCCAATAGGTGGCGCTATGACTATAACTGAATGTGGGCATGTAGATCTGTTAAGGGCAGAAGTTTTATCTAACATGTGAAGTTTGGGGCAGATTGGACATTGTATGTCTGAGTTACAACAACTTCCTTTTTCATGGCGAAACATCGAAATTTGTCAGGCCGCCATGGTCACACCCTTTAACGAAATCTAAAGATCTTCGCAATTTAACATCGCAAAGGGCTTAAGATTACACTGACCAGGTTTGGTGTTGATCTGAATAAATCTCTAGGAGGAGTTCGTTAAAGTACAACCCCTGAAAATGGCAAAAAAAAACGCCAATTTTGCAGAGAAAATTCTAAATAACCGACTTCCTGTTGGGATTCGGATTTCGTACCAAGATACTTTTTTGTAGGTATTGGTGTGTTACATGTGTATACCGATTTTTGTACATGTACGTGAAACATAGCTCGAGGCGCACTCTGTTGAAAGTGTATAGGTGGCGCTATCGAGCCATTTTGCCACACCTGATGGAATTTTGGCCTTCAGATGTGTTCAGGCCAGGACTCTTATAACACATGTGCAGTTTGGGGAAGATCGGACATTTTATGCCTGAGTTATAACATATTATATTCCCATGGCGAGACATCGAACTTCGTGACGGCGCCATGGACACGCCTTTTAACGAAAACTCAAGATCTTCACAACTTAACATCGCACAGGCCTTTAGATTAGACTGACCACAAAAAATACATTGATGTCATAAAATTTCTAGGAGTAGTTCATCGCAGTGTAAAATATGTCACTTCCTGTTGCCAATAGGTGGCGCTATAACTATAACTGAATATGGGCATGTCAATCTGTTCAGGTCAGGAGTCTCATCAAACATGTGAAGTTTGGGGCAGATTGGTCATTGTATGTCTGAGTTATAGCAACTTCCTGTTTCATGGCGAATCATCGAAATTCGCCAGGCCGCCACGGACACGCCCATTAACGAAAACTCAAAAGCTTCGCAATTTAACATCGCAAAGGCCTTCAGATTAGGCATACCAAATTTGGTGTTGATCTGAATGAATCTCTAGGAGGAGTTCGTTAAAATACAACGCATGGAAATGACAAAAATGACACAAAATTTGCTCATAATATTAGTAATAACCGACTTCCTGTTGGGTTTCGGATTTTGCTCCAAGAGACTTTTTTGTAGGTATTGGAGAGTTACATGTGTATACCGATTTTCATACATGTACATGAAACGTAGCTCGAGGCGCACACCGTTGAACGTGTATAGGTGGCGCTGTTGAGCCATTTTGCCACACCCACTTCTGAAACCCATATCAGACGTAAATTTTCGCCAGTTCTGAGGTGTGTGCAAAGTTTCATGACTTTTCGAGCATGTTTAGGCCCTCAAAAATGCGATTCATTTTGGAGAAGAAGAATAATAATAATAATAATAATAATAATAATAATAATAATAATAATAATAAACGGAGCAATTCCAAGAGGGTCCTCACACCATCGGTGCTCGGGCCCTAATAAACGGAGCAATTCCAATAGGGTCCTCACACCATCGGTGCTCGGGCCCTAATAATAAAAAACAAAGCAGATACAAGAGGGTCCTCGCACCTCGGTGCTCGGGCCCTAATAATTGATTTGCTTACCTGTCTATCAATACACTCGCGAGAGCAGAGTCTCTGTCAAGTCCAAGATTTTCGCGCAGCTCTCTCCATCTCGTAAACGCCTGGCCGATATTTATCCTGGTTTTATTCCTCCGTTTGTCACACAGTCTGCGTGTATCCGAATATGGACGCTTACGTTTCAACGATGCAGCTAGCTATAAAGCCCAGCACTTTTCACTATTAGTGATTTGAAAAGATGATAAACGGTAATGTTAGTGTTATAACGTTATATCTGGAGAAAGTCAAGAAAAGAACGACCCCAGTTAACTTACATTAAAGTTACTTAACTTAGCCAACACTGTTGGTCAGGCTCCTCTGTCAGCTAACATTAGATTGATACTAAACTTAGCATTAATGTCACAAAACACGGTAAAACTTTTGCAAAATACAATGAAAAGTTTCCCCTGACAAGTAACTAAACGCTAATTGTATATTTCTGTCGCAGTATGCGCTATGACACTCACCTCGGTATCTTCTGTCTCTTTTTAGAAAGGTGTTCGTCGCGTTCGTCGTCGTCCTGGTTTTGATTGACGTCCAGCGGTCCAGTTTTTCTAGGGTGTTCTTTGAGGAATGCCGCGCTCGTTCTCGCTCACGTGCACCTGAACTGCACAGTGCACACTATTCAGCGCATACTCGCATAGGTTTTTATATATGTGTATAAATGTGGAAATGTGTCAAGAATTTTCTATAAAAGAAATAATTGAATAAAGTTCAATAAAATAAATAATAATAATGTGTGTGTGTGTGTATATATATATATATGAATATATAATCTTCTTTTTATTATTTCTTTTATTGAACTTAAAAAAAATTCTTGACACATTTTCACATTTTGTAAGTAGAAATTGAAACACGTTTTTAAACAGAACTTCTCTCCTCACTCATTTTAGGCTAATTATTTGAGGCCTATACCCAGCCGGCATTTCAACGTTGATTCAACGTTGAAACAACGTCAGGTACCATGGTTGAATCAACGTTGAAAAACCTTTCGATTTTGCAAATTGGATCAACGTTGAAATCACGACGTTGATTCACCGTTGAAATCGTGACGTTGATGTACGGTTGAAATCACAACGCTGATTCACTGTTGAAATCCCGACGTTGAATCAACATTGAATAACCTTTCGATTTTGCAAATTGGATCACCGTTGAAATCGCTACGCTGTTTCACCGTCTTACCTGCATTACGGGTGAATTAGGGTCGTGCTGCAGCCCTGGGATGAAAGCTGAATGAGGTGTTGATTTTGACAAGTTAATCAGCGTTGATAACACGACGTTGTTTCCCCGTCGTACCTTGCACCGTGTGTAAATACACCTAGATCCTAGTTGGCATTTAGATCAACAATGTACATGCAAGGCTAAAAATCTAATGACTGGCAGCAATGGCTTTACAAACAACTTCAATAAACTACCACATGCTCAAAATTGTCAAACAGCAGTTAAATTTTGGAAACATACTGAATAAAACAGATGAAAATAATCCCACACTTTATTATGCAGAGTATGCATGGAGGTAATGCTAAAAACATGTAGTAGAACAATCCAAATACAATAATATTTAAAGGTTTTTGTAAAATAATTCGGCACAAAAATGCATATTTTTTTCAGCACTTACAAGACAAACCCTTGTACCTTTATGACTGAAACCAGTGGATCTTTTATTTTGGTGGAAAACTACAGTTTCTGTCAAAAACATGTTTTAGTAATGTGTCTCATTACAAGAGTTGTGTACATTTGTGCAGTGAAAATGTGTTGAACAGTTCGAGAAGGGAACCTTCCACCAGTTGATTTCTAATGGGAACCCCCCCGGACTGTGTCTTCTTTACCGTGGGGAATGCAGAATGAGATTTCTACCGCAGGGCACTCTAAAATGTTAGAACCAGCAGCCTTAGTGTATACAGTGTGGTTGTGCTTCGGGTGATCCTTGAAAGTGTCCCAGCGCTAGGTCCTTTCTGACGCCGTCCCCTCCACTCTCTCCCACTTGTGCACTTTCTGTACCGTCCTGTATAAACATTTACATTTAATCATTTAACAGACGATTTTATCCAAAGCGACTTACAAATAAGAACAACAGAAGCAGTCAGGTGTACAAGCGAACAACAACAGTATACAAGTGCCATGACAAGTCTCAGTTAGTCTAGTACAGAACACATAGCCAGGTTTTTTTTTTTTATATATATATATATATATATGAAAGACAAGAAAAGAAGGAAAAGTGCTAGCATTAGTTGGTTAAGTTCTGGTGAAAAAGATGAGTCTTAAAATGTTTCTTGAAAATGAGTAAAGACTCAGCAGTTCGGATTGAGATTGGGAGGTGATTCCACCAGCTGGACACAGTCCAGGAAAAGGTCCTTGAGAGTGATTATGAACCTCTTTGGGATGGCACCACAAGGAGTCGTTCACTTGCAGAGCGCAAACTTCTGGAGGGAACATAAGATTTAACCAGTGAGTTTAGGTATGTCCACAATGTTTCACAATAACTTTGATATTGTGAAATATATTTAACTGAAAACTGAATGCAAAATAAATCACACAATATTTTCACTTTACAGTTCAGTAACAGTGAGGTTGGAAACAAAGTGGACAACACTATTCATTAAACACTTATTTAATGTATTCAGATGAAAATGTACAATATTAACAAATTATTCACAAGCAGTGTTTTCAGAGCCCCCAGTTACACTGTTTTAATCAGAACACTAACATTACAGTGTAGAAAAACAAGTCAAATCAAATTAAGTACATTTTTATTAAACTAAGTACAATCAAAACCTATCACAAAAGGTCAAAGCATCTCTAGCAGAAGTGACAGTGCAATGTAGCAGATGAACAATTTCTTACCAATGATTCAAGAACAAGCTGGATCCTTGATGACTCTACAAGGGGAAAGAAGAAATGGTTTACTGAAAAGTTCTTAAAAAGCAGGATTTCATTTTATACCATTTCTTTAAACCATTGGTTCTCAAACTTTTTATACCAAGTACCACTTCAGAAAATATTTGTTATTAAATATTAAGTTGCACCATAATGACCAACATTACATTTCAGCAGCGTAGTAGACCAAACTATTCAGCTACAGGTCTACAGTTAAAAAATGAGGCAGTTTTATTCTAATAAGAATATTTATTGTTGTCAGACACTTTACCATGTTTGAACATTAACACTACAACTGTGCTTACATACACAGGTAAATAAAAAAAAGTTTAAATTAAAATGTAATTTTAAATGTAATTATGTAACAAAAGTTACAAAACTGTACTGTACTTTAACTGTATCATACTTAAATGTGCAAAAAAAAAAAAACTTACTCAAAGATTAAGTTAAAATATATTAACATTAATTAGTTTAATTTAGTGATTCACCTGCATAACAACTAGAGGGGGCCTGACACTTTGAGAATCATGGCTTTAAACAATCCTTTTATTTATTTATTTATTCATTTTCATTAATTCATTAAAATTATATTATTTAAATACAGACATTTGCACTTATATGTTTCAGAAAACACTTTGAAACTATTATAAGAATACAAACATATATAACACACCTAATGCATGGGATACATATCAGGAAAATATGGGAAAATCTCTAAACCATCTCTAAATCTCTCTTACCAGCAACACATTAGGTGAGCACCTAACTTGATCAGCTGTGATAAAGCAATGCAAAAATAGACACACGGGTATTTATTTATCTGCAGGTTACATGTCCTTTAAACTACCCATTTGTAAACTCTGGTAATACTTTACTATTTTCAAAAGATAATAAAGATAACGTTAGCGATTTTCTTACCTCATTTTGACAGGATGTTTTCAGGACCTCGCAGAACACCTGACCCTTCTTGTGTTCACAGTTTTTGTTCTCCATTGACATGTCACGACTCAAATTCGCTCAAAATAAATAAAAAATGTACAGGCAAATATGAAATAATTCGGGACCGACCGAGCAGTCAGTTATAACGAGCAGCAGCTCACAGTTAGCCGCCTCACTCACAGAAAGACGACAATAACGGTCATATTTTTAAATGTAGAAAGGCGCGAACCGATTCATTGTCCAGTTTCCTGAATGACAGCCAGATTAACCAATCATGATAGAAGTAATAAAATACAACTACCAATGGGAGTTGTTTCAGTGTGATAAAGCAGCGAAATGTATATAGTTTTATTGTTGTTAATGATGATAATATTTAACATATACCTTTAGATTTTAGAATAGGTATCATGACTAAAATATTTTAAAATGCTATTAAAATAATTAATTAATTTAAATAATTTAATATAAATAATTTAAAAGCTTGTTAACCTTTACCATTTAGCATTAAACATTTTTAACGTTGTTTCATTAAAACAACTGACCTTATTTCAGCCATATTTCAATGTTGAAAGTTGGTCATGTGCTGGAAGTTTTTCAACAGTTCATCTTTAAACGTTGAATCAACGTTGTTTCAACGTTGAAACCACAACTGACCTTATTTCAACCATATTTCAACATTGAAAGTTGGTCATGTGCTGGATGTTTTTCAACCATTCAGCTTTAAACGTTGAATCAACGTTGTTTCAACGTTGAAACCACAACTGACCTTATTTCAACCATATTTCAACATTGAAAGTTGGTCATGTGCTGGATGTTTTTCAACCATTCAGCTTTAAACGTTGAATCAACGTTGTTTCAACGTTGAAACCACAACTGACCTTATTTCAACCATATTTCAACGTTGAAGGTCGGTCATGTGCCGGCTGGGTACCTACACAAATAACAAAAAAGCAATTGATGAATATGAATATACGTTTTTATTGAACTTTGTGACATAATTTCGGTATATATATGACTTCACATCCACACCTGTGGTCAAAAAGTCTTGTGTGGAGGCCTTGGATATGTGCCTTGTGTTCAGAAAAATCACAATATTTAAATGTCATTTTTCTAATCCTATCACCAACTAAAGCTAAGACACCTAGGATATTAGAGAACTATATCACTAAGAATTAGGGGCTTAACAGGTTATTTGCATGCAGTGGTCCCATATAGCACCATATCCACTGCAAAGAACCGCTGAAGAACCCCTGAAGAACCAAACTGGGCTTAACAGGTTCTTTAAATGGTAGTGGTGCTATATGGCACCATATCCTCCACAAAGAACCCCTGAAGAACCACTGAAGTACCATTATTTTTTAGTGTGTAACAAACGTAACCTATGATTAAGTAATAATTAACATAGGATAAATCACAGCTCAGAATGGTATTTTAAAACAAGATAATGTCAAGTCAAGTCAAGTCACCTTTATTTATATAGTGCTTTAAACAAAATACATTGCGTCAAAGGAACTGAACAACATTCATTAGGAAAACAGTGTGTGAATAATGCAAAATGATAGTTAAAGGCAGTTCATCACTGAATTCAGTTATGTCATCTCGGTTCAGTTAAATAGTGTTAATGGAGATGATGATTTAGCAATTGTACTGTCTTGATTAATGCTTAATTTGCTATAAACAGATATACTGTAACCTAAGTAGTAATAATGCGTTTGCTTAAGTACAAAGATGTAACCCTGTGATTAATGCTATATGGAAAATGTATTGTGTAACTTCATTAACATTAAGAAAACTGCTTACTTGCATGAAATGTATGTAGTGACTGATTTAGAGTAGAAACGCTTATGTATTACAAATAGTTTTTATGATAAATGGACAATATAGTAGTTAAGGTGTATTTCACAGATGGTTAAGAGGAAAAAGAAGAGGAAAAGAACTAAAGCAATGTGAAGTAAACAACTGAAAGCCTCGGCAGAGGAGTCGGCAGCACTCCAGGTGATGACATCAGAAGAACCAGCGTTCGACGTCTGTGTATAAAAGACTGAGAGAGAGACTCGACAGACGGATACTGAACATGCACAGTATCCCTCGACACCTGATACCAGCTGATTATACCTTGATCTTGTAACTTTACTATTGAACTTTGATATAACTTTTGTTAACTTTAATAAAACTTGTATTTTATTATTGACAAGTTATGGTCTGCAAGAGTCGTCATTTAAGATCCGTAAGCAAGAACTGACCACAGGGAAGTCTACTGAGCAAGTTGTACGTATTTTTTAAATGCTTATAGTTTTGTCCAGGGTCGACTTTCTACCTACCTGAGAATAATAAAGAAATAGGTAAAAGGTGTATAAATAAAGGAGACACCATAAAACAATAGTGTCTGTGCATTCATTTGCAATCAAGTCAACGATATCGCTGTAGATGAAGTGACCCCAACTAAGCAAGCCAGAGGCGACAGCGGCAAGGAACCGAAACTCCATCGGTGACAGAATGGAGAAAAAAACCTTGGGAGAAACCAGGCTCAGTTGGGGGGCCAGTTCTCCTCTGACCAGACGAAACCAGTAGATCAATTCCAGGCTGCAGCAAAGTCAGATTGTGCAGAAGAATCATCTGTTTCCTGTGGTCTTGTCCTGGTGGTCCTCTGAGACAAGGTCTTTACAGGGGATCTGTATCTGGGCTCTAGTTGTCCTGGTCTCCGCTGTCTTTCAGGGCAGTAGAGGTCCTTTCTAGGTGCTGATCCACCATCTGGTCTGGATACGTACTGGATCCGGGTGACTGCAGTGACCCTCTGATCTGGACACAGACTGGATCTGGTGGCCACGGTGACCTCGGAACAAGAGAGAAACAGACTAATATTAGCGTAGATGCCATTCTTTTAATGATAGTCAGAAGAGGATCTATGACTTCTGGAAGCACCTCTTTTAGGAGCTTAGATGGTATAGGTTCTAACATACATGTTGTTGGTTTAGATGATTTAACAAGTTTATACAATTCTTCCTCTCCTATAGTAGAGAATGAGTGGAACTGTTCCTCAGGGGGTCTATAGTGCACTGTCTGATGTGATACTGTAGCTGACGACTGAATGGTTGCAATTTTATCTCTAATAGTATCGATTTTAGAAGTAAAGTAGTTCATAAAGTCATTACTGCTGTGGTGTTGGGAAATGTCAACACTTGTTGAGGCTTTATTTTTCGTTAAATTAGCCACTGTATTGAATAAATACCTGGGGTTATGTTTGTTTTCTTCTAAAAGAGAAGAAAAGTAATTAGATCTAGCAGTTTTTAATGCTTTTCTGTAAGATAGGTTACTTTCCCGCAAAGCAATACGAAATACCTCTAGTTTTGTTTTCCTCCAGCTGCGCTCCATTTTTCGGGCTGCTCTCTTTAGGGTGCGAGTATGCTCATTATACCATGGTGTCAAACTGTTTTCCTTAACCTTTCTTAAGCGTAAAGGAGCAACTGTATTTAACGTGCTAGAAAAGAGAGAGTCCATAGTTTCTGTTACATCATCAAGTTGTTCTGAGGTTTTGGATATGCTAAGGAATTCGGATACATCAGGAAGATAACTTAAAAAGCAGTCTTTTGTGGTAGAAGTGATGGTTCTTTCATACTTGAAACAAGAAGTAATTTGCAATGTAAGTGTTATCTTAAGAGCATAAATTTCCCAGAATCTAATGCATTGGAGCAGCTGAAAAGTTGTAAATTATGTTAATAATTAATGTTGTATGTCACTTAATTGAACTTGACAAGTTGTGCTGAATAACTTGTTGAATAAGGTTGTATAAATGTTCTTGTGTTTTACACACATACCCTGTCATCTTCAGTGCATTCTATATATAATTTAGTTATGCATATATTTACTTCTATTTTTATTCCTTATTAATCCATGCACTGTTTATATGTGGGGGGATAACATTCAAACTCTATCAGCAACATTTGTGTCATGATATCAGTCACCACAGACATAAATGTCAGCCCGTTCTTTAGTTAAAGCAGTAAACGTTAAATCATGCCCTATTTCAGTAGTATTGTCACAAGGCTTCAACATTATATATGCAAACATCACTTGCTGATTTTGTCTCTGTAAATTTACATCCAGATGCACATGGATATCAGAAAGTGGTGTGACAATCTATATTGATTTTAAAAAGATTAGTTATTTTCTGTTCTGATAAACATACAGTAGTTCCAGTAATGTTGTGAATAGAGTTAGACAACTACTGAACTTGGGACATCCCTTTGAATATGATCAACTTTAATTACTTTTTATCTGAAGTAATATAAACCAAGCACAAAAGATAGGTTATCAGGACACTATAAAAAGAGCACGAGGGCTGTGGGGATAACCGAGCAAGAGCTAGACATCAGTGAAGAATGAAGGGTTGGTTATGTATACTGCTGCTGTCGGAAGCCTTTCTGTTTGTGGTACAGCAGCAGGTAAATGGAGGTCGCGGTGAGAATGAGATCAGTCAACATCTCAGCAATGATGACAGAAGACTAAATCCACCACAGACAGATACTCTGACAGATGAAGTTTCAACTCACAGCCAACAAGACCTGAGCTTCTCTGACATCCATGCAGCACTGAGAGAACTGACCGCCACAGTTACAGAGCAGAAAGCCAACATCAGAGCTTTAGAGACACGACTGAGGGATGCAGAGAAAACTGCAGAACAACAGACAGTCATCCTGGAAGAGCTGAACAAGAAAAATGATGGTACCCCACCCAAACATTATCTCTTTGATCAGTGATCAGTGAGGAAAACACCTATGTTATACTGTGCATAGCGTAAATGTTAGAGTAAAACAAAGTATTCTGTACAAATAGGTTGATCTATTACAGTAAGCATTATAAATGTCATTTAACACATTTTTTATTTCTTCAGAGGTGAAACATTAAATAATGTTAACAGATTATTATTGTAATACAGTAATATATCACAATATTGCTCATGTTTTTCAATCCCAGACAGAGAGATAGCATTTTCAGCTGCTCTGATGGAATCTGGCAGTGGAGAAATCGGTCCTTTCACCACTGACATCACACTAACCTACAGGAACGTCTTCACAAACATAGGGAACGCCTACAACCCATTTACAGGTAATTACCAATGACACAACTCAGTAGTAATGAGAATCCTTCTGCTTCATTCAAACCTCTGTGCAGTTGTGTAATGTGAATAAGAGAACTGAATGATCTGCCATGTTTCAACACTATTACACTGTGCACAGTAATTGAGCAATCATAGAGGACATAGCTGATTTTCTTCTTTATCTTTCATTATTTGCTTTAGGTATTTTCACAGCCCCACTGAAAGGAGCGTACATGTTCAACTTTTCTGTCTATGGTCATGGGAATCCCTCAAATCCATCAACTGTCTCCATTGTGAAGAATGGACAGCGGGTGGTCGTAGCACATGGCCATCAGGATCGGTATGCTGTAAACTCCTCGAAAGGCATTGTGTTGATCCTGGAGGTCGGAGATGTCGTATATGTGAGACTATGGTCTGGAAGGCAGATATATGATAACGAGCATAACCACATTACTTTCAGTGGTTACCTACTGTTTCCATTAAGAGAACAGGAGGTTTGCAGGATGTGATTATAGTAAAACTAAACCTATAGCCTATGATTGAAGATGAAAATCATCACATATGAACCTGTATTAATGAAAGTTTACTATATGAAAATCAGTATAATAGACTAAACTTGTAAGTTCAGAGCTGTCTTTGCATGTAACTTTGTATAAAGAGTTTGAGCACTGTGACAGACGGGACCCATGAATATCACAAGTGATAAAGTGATTTTTTAAAGTAGCAAATCTAGAATCGCTTTTTAAGTATCTTATAACTAATTATGTATATATTCATCCTACATTAATAAGAGAATAAAGAGACATTATTGTTCTATTTTCTTTTTCACATGATCTTAAATATTTTCCCAACAAACCAGTAGTACAGTAATATGTTAGATCAACAATGCTTGCTTTGAGGTCATGATAGCATATGTATACAAAGCAAGAAATTCATGACAAGGCATTTAGTCTTCATTTAATTTAAAATAAAAATAAAAAATTGTAGTATTAAAAATAAACATGGAAGTTTATTTTTCTGTCACAAACTCTTTATTCTTATCGAAACTCATTGTACATTGATCTCAAGTCTCAACCCAGGCTTCAGACAAGGATTTAAAGAAGCCTGATTCCTTAAGAGAACTGTGGGGGAAAGGGGAAGGTCTTCCACTGTGACAGTATATCGTCCAATTGAAGTTGATTATTGTTTTTTAGATTAGATTAGATTCAACTTTATTGTCACTGTACATGTAGGTACAAGGCAACGAAATGCAGTTAGCATCTAACCAGAAGTGCAATAAGCAGTAAGTACAGAATATACAAGGTCTATAATATGTACAATAACTATACAGATATGTATTATGAACATAATTTACAGATTATAAATACTATAAGCATGATATACAGGTAGGTGTACTATGAACATACTATACAGATGGATTATGTAAAAGTGTATATACACTAAAGGCAGAACTATGAACATATGGACAATTTACACTAGTGCAATGGACAGTACAGTGCATAGAAAATATTACAGTGTGCAAATGGATTACTCAGTGTTTCTGGATGAACAGACAGTAGTGCAAGTAATGACAAGTTTAAAGGTCCTGTTTTTTTTTTGAAGCTTTGATTGTGTTTACAGTGTGCAATATAACATGTGTTCATGTTTCGCGTGTAAAACACAGTATTTTTCACACAATTCACCTATCTGTATATCTCTGTTTTCACTGTCATAAAAACGGGCTGATGACTTCCTTGTTCTATGAAGTCCCTCCTTGAGAAATACGTAACGAGTTCTGATTGGGCCAGCGGTTCCTGTGTTGTGATTCGGCAGCAGCTGAGCGCACGCTGCCCTCCTGGAAACAAGATTGGACTAGTTTTGAGTAGCAAGTGTGCAGGAGCATGTGCTGGAGATGTACTCGTAATCACAGGAGCGTTTTTACTGACGAGATGCGCATGAAAATCGCATTCGTTTTTTTGCACAGCCCTATCATCTAGTTAACAAAGCTAAACAGCATTGCCCTTTGTGTAATAAGTTACAGAAACTGTTAAACGCACCAACTTAAATAATAAAATACACTTACCGGTTGTGGTCCATAAACAACGCCTTCTCCAGACAAAGAGTCTATGGCAGCCCATAGAACCGAATGCGGGAAAGTTGTAATGGTTTGACATTCTGATAGAGGACAGTGCCAACATTAAGTACACCAATTTTGGTGTGTCTAAGTCAATCCCTCTAGCGCCACCAACTGTCCAAAATTTCACTTTAATTTTGTTAATAACTTTTTAACCCTAAGGCCAATCAACGAAATTCTTTTTTCCTCTAATTTCTGAGCTCATGCCGATTCAATTGCATCCTACAAAGTCATTTTCCTTCATTGAAATATGGCCGCCATTTTGAATTTTTTTAAAACCTACTTTTTCGAACTCGTCCTAGACGGTTTGTCCGATTCACACGAAAATGGAACCATATCATCCTCAGGCAGTGTTGACCAAAAGTTATGCAAATCAAATTGATTCGTCAAACCGTTTTCGATAAACGCTCGAACAAATTTTACGTAGTGCTTACAAAAACAGTCGTAAGGCTGTATCTCGGCAACGACTTATCCTATTCAGACCAAACCTGGTACATGTCGTATGTATTCGGATCGCGGTCGGTCAGGTCATTTTAAATAAAGGTGCCAATAAAACCTTTGTAATTAATATAGTACTAGACACAATTTTGAAATACATAGGCCTACACTTTACTGGCTGAATAATTGGCACGGAGATGACACACAAGCTCAGTCTGCACATAGAGATGAAAGCGGCACGAGAAAAGGTGAAGACCTGTTTTTGGTAAAACATGATTTTGACGACTTCATTAAGTTTTGTTTTATAGAAAACTCTTTTTAACCCTCTGGAGTCGATTAACGCATATACACGTTATGAGTCATTTTCTCCTGATAACCCCGAAAAGAACTTAAATTACACTTTTGTCACTGGGTGACTAATCCGGGCGGAACTGTAGTGTGGGAAATATTTCCGCCCGGACCAATTTAAGTGAAACATAAGTTCTGTTCCGGTTGGCCCAAGGTGGGGAAATTATCCAAAATACATGTCAGGTGTGGGAAGAGGACGTGTTGGATACCGATTGGAGGATCGGGAAGGATGCAGTGATATAAAAGGGGCTGGTTTATGAACAGGAGTAGGTTTTTGTTCTGCTGTTGTTTTCACGGGATACGGAAGTGGCTGGTGTGGCGTGGATGTTGCGATTTACGGGCTGCAACGGAGAATCCAAGGAAAATGGATATTGGAAGTGCGGAGGAAGTTAAGTGATCGACCTTTTGTATATTGTGTTTACCTCTTATTGTGGATTGAGTTGAAGGAGCGATCCTACGTTTGGAAGGCCCCTGAGTGAAGGAGATCATTGAATTCGTGTTGGGAGAGGACAACACTGTGCACTGGTGGGTGAAGACTTTACGAACATTTCTTGTATATTGTGGAGAGTGAATGACGGATGTGGAGGGAGACTAACCGCCTTTAAGAAAGGATTCCGACTGCATATCTCTCCGTAGCAGTGGAAAATCCCCCCCCCCTCTTGTGTTGATCTGATAATCCTCAGTGCTTGTGTGTTTACTCAGTGTTGATAGTAGTGCCTTGCGTCGGAGATCGCTGGGAAAGACGGAGAGACTCCGGTGTACGATATATCTGCCTGCTGTGGTCTGCCCTCCTGCCTTTGTCCATCTGACCCGCCCTGTCAGGACTCTGAGCCCGAAACGGGAATACACCACCGATCTTCTTTCACTGAGTGTGTGGAGTGTGGTGAGTGCTGCTATATTGAAGTGTACACACGAGAAGAATTGTAGTGCCTTTGTGGTGTGTGGTGTTTGTCCGTGGTTGTGTCCCTGGTCGTAGGAAGAGGCCTGACGGAGAGGAGTAGTGTATTGGTGGCAACCACAGTCTTTACCTTAAGTAAGCTGGAGCTTGGACGTGTTGGAGGCGCCTCTGGAGGAGGTTGGATGTCGTTGCCCACGCAGCAATCCCTGTAAGCTTTTAAATCAAAGCCTTATCCTTTTTTTATCCATGTGACGTTGTGTCCTTGGCCCTGTCGGCAACCACCGGCCTTGTGCGTGTCGTCTGTGCTGTTTATTTGACGAGGGAAGCGAAGGACAACAGCCGATCCTCCCCCGTGTGCCCCCTTGTCAAGCTGGGCGGGAAGCCCAGTATTGTTTGCAGTTTCATCTGTAAGGCCCACCAGCCGTCAGTCATCGACTAAACCCGTATCTGCTTGGAATACAGACCTCTGAATATCTTCAGTGGTGAGTAGCGCATTAACAGCCCAGCCCTGTGAATACTCACCTGTGTATTGAACACTGTACTTACTTGAGAGCTAGAACCCCTGCACGCTAACAGCTCAGCCCTGTGAATACTTACCTGTGTATCGAACACTGTACTTACATTGAGAGCTAGAACCCCTGCACGCTAACAGCTCAGCCCTGTGAATACTTACCTGTGTATGGAACACTGTACTTACATTGAGAGCTAGAACCCCTGCACGCTAACAGCTCAGCCCTGTGAATACTTACCTGTGTATGGAACACTGTACTTACATTGAGAGCTAGAACCTCTGCACATTAACAGCCCAGCCCTGTGAACATCCACCTGTGTATTGAACACTGTACTTCCCTGAGAGCTAGAACCCCTGCACGCTAACAGCCCAGCCCTTTGAATACTACCTGTGTATGGAACACTGTACTTACTTGAGAGCTAGAACCCCTGCACGCTAACAGCTCAGCCCTGTGAATACTTACCTGTGTATCGAACACTGTACTTACCTGAGAGCTAGAACCCCTGCACGCTAACAGCCCAGCCCTGTGAATACCCACCTGTGTATCGAACACTGTATTTACCTGAGAGCTAGAACCCCTGTACATTAACAGCCCAGCCCTGTGAATACTTACCTGTGTATTGAACGCTGTACTTACCTGAGAGCTAGAACCTCTGCACATTAACAGCCCAGCCCTGTGAACATCCACCTGTGTATTGAACACTGTACTTCCCTGAGAGCTAGAACCCCTGCACGCTAACAGCCCAGCCCTTTGAATACTACCTGTGTATGGAACACTGTACTTACTTGAGAGCTAGAACCCCTGCACGCTAACAGCTTAGCCCTGTGAATACTCACCTGTGTATTGAACTCTGTATTTACTTGAGAGCTAGAACCCCTGCACGCTAACAGCTTAGCCCTGTGAATACTCACCTGTGTATTGAACTCTGTATTTACCTGAGAGCTAGAACCCCTGCACGGTAACTGCCTAGCTCTTGCTTTAAACTTACCTGGAGTGGAGTCGGCGGAAAATTAAGGGCTGAAGTGGAGTGTTGTCGAGGAAGGGCTGAAGAGGAGTGTTCTTGAGACTGGAATCCGTATTTGTGGATAAAGAATAGTTCGAGTCATCATAGTTTTAAAGTTTCCTTACCCCTTTCCCCAAACTTTTAAATAAATAAAATTGTTAAATTTTAATCTTGGTTGTCCGTCCATTTATTGGGGTAGTTGTGGGACCTCCTCGAGGTGGAAGTTAGAGGGAGGAGCGAGACCCGTTAAATTGGTGGTCCGCTCTGGCCTGTGACACTTTCAGTTTTGATCATACAGATATGATCATACAGCAATACATCAATTGAATCTGTGAAGGGTCTACTTTTTTTTTAATACAGACATAATAACAACAGAACTTTGTGCACTTATAAAATAAAGATAACAAACAAGGTGTGCTGTCTGCAGCCTTTGTCTGTGCTGATCTTTATTTACAAACACGTCATTAAAATGAAGTGTAACTCAGTGAATACTCAACGAAGAGACATGAGAGAGATATCTATAGAAAGCTTGACATGTCTACTTTTAAACTAAACAAGTGCTACTGCTAACAGATATGCTGTGATAAAGTAATCCATATGAAAACAATGCGATGTCTATTTTTCATGTCTCCCTTCATTATATCTAATGTGACCACGCCCCCGCGCCGGACACGCTATTCAGATTCAAACTGAAGCTCGCGGCTTGAATACGCCAATAACAGAAGAAAAAGCAGCGAGACTGTTCAAGTTTTTTATTTTATTTTACTGTTTGCTTCGCGATGAGAGGAATAAGACATAAATCACTCCAAAAAGATGTGATGTGGTTGAGGATTTGAGAAATGAATTTCCTCAGAAAAAAGAATGAAGCACTTTATTCAGCAGAGATCATAAACATGATTAAGTTTCTTTTTATTTATTTATATACAGGTCCTTCTCAAAAAATTAGCATATTGTGAAAAAGTTCATTATTTTCCATAATGTAATGATAAAATTTAAACTTTCATGTATTTTAGATTCATTGCACACCAATATTTCAGGTCTTTTATTGTTTTAATACTGATGATTTTGGCATACAGCTCATGAAAACCCAGAATTCCTATCTCAAAAAATTTGCATATTTCATCCGACCAATAAAAGAAAAGTGTTTTTAATACAAAAAAAGTCAACCTTCAAATAATTATGTTCAGTTATGCACTCAATACTTGGTGGGGAATCCTTTCGCAGAAATGTCTGCTTCAATGCGGCGTGGCATGGAGGCAATCAGCCTGTGGCACTGTTGAGGTGTTCTGGAGGCCCAGGATGCTTCGATAGCGGCCTTAAGCTCATCCAGAGTGTTGGGTCTCGCGTCTCTCAACTTTCTCTTCACAATGTCCCACAGATTCTCTATGGGGTTCAGGTCAGGAGAGTTGGCAGGCCAATTGAGCACAGTAATACCATGGTCAGTAAACCATTTACCAGTGGTTTTGGCACTGTGAGCAGGTGCCAGGTCGTGCTGAAAAACTAAATCTTCATCTCCATAAAGCTTTTCAGCAGATGGAAGCATGAAGTGCTCCAAAATCTCCTGATAACTAGCTGCATTGACCCTGCCCTTGATAAAACACAGTGGACCAACACCAGCAGCTGACATGGCACCCCAGACCATCACTGACTGTGGGTACTTGACACTGGACTTCAGGCATTTTGGCATTTCCTTCTCCCCAGTCTTCCTCCAGACTCTGGCACCTTGATTTCCGAATGACATGCAAAATTTGCTTTCATCCGAAAAAAGTACTTTGGACCACTGAGCAACAGTCCAGTGCTGCTTCTCTGTAGCCCATCTCCTGCACACGCCTGTGCACGGTGGCTCTGGATGTTTCTACTGCAGACTCAGTCCACTGCTTTCGCAGGTCCCCCAAGGTCTGGAATCGGTCCTTCTCCACAATCTTCCTCAGGGTCCGTCACCTCTTCTCGTTGTGCAGCGTTTTTTGCCACACATTTTCCTTCCCACAGACTTCCCACTGAGGTGCCTTGATACAGCACTCTGGGAACAGCCTATTCGTTCAGAAATGTCTTTCTGTGTCTTACCCTCTCGCTTGAGGGTGTTAATGATGGCCTTCTGGACAGCAGTCAGGTCAGCAGTCTTACCCATGATTGCGGTTTTGAGTAATGAACCAGGCTGGGAGTTTGTAAAAGCCTCAGGAATCTTTTGCAGGTGTTTAGAGTTAATTAGTTGATTCAGATGATTAGGTTAATAGCTCGTTTAGAGAACCTTTTCATGATATGCTAATTTTTTGAGATAGGAATTTTGGGTTTTCATGAGCTGTATGCCAAAATCATCAGTATTAAAACAATAAAAGACCTGAAATATTTCAGTTGGTGTACAGTGAATCTAAAATATATGAAAGTTTAATTTTTATCATTACATTATGGTAAACAATGAACTTTATCACAATATGCTATTTTTCTGAGAAGGACCTGTACTTGTACTAGTTTTCACATAACGTCTAAACATTTTACTAGTTAGACTTTTTCCAAAATATAATTCCTGACTAAATGTATAATCAAGTGAAACATTCTGAAGTTTCAGTAACAATATACAATACTATACCATTCAAAAGCTTGATAATAATAATAATAATTCCTTACATTTATATAGCGCTTTTCTAGGCACTCAAAGCACTTACATAGTCAGAATCAGAATCAGAATCAGAAAGAGCTTTATTGCCAAGTATGTTTGCGCATACAAGGAATTTGTTTTAGTGACATAAGTTTCCAGTACACAGAGACAACAACACACAGACAAAAAATAAAAAAAAAATAAAAAAGAGATTTACAAATTGACAAATAAATAAGTGTATAAACAATTGTGCTATAAATGATAATGGAATAGGATTGAGTGAGATGCAGGAATGTTCTAGGATGGAGGATTAACAAATAAATATAAGGATATTGCACGTTTATAAGCATAAGTGGGGAACATTGAACTGTTCATGAGGTAGATTGCCTGGGGGAAGAAACTGTTTTTGTGCCTTGCTGTTCTGGTGTTTGCGGCTCTGAGACGCCGGCCAGATGGCAAAAGTTCAAAGATGGGGTGACTTGGATGTGAGGGATCCAGAGTGATTTTCTGAGCCCTTTTCCTCACTCAGGATGTATACAGTTCTTGAAGGGTGGGCAGGGGAGCACCAATAATCCTTTCAGCAGTCCGAACAGTTCTCTGTAGTCCTCTGATGTCTGATTTTGTTGCTGAACCAAACCAGACAGTTATTGAAGTACACAGTACAGACTCTGAGTAGAACTGTTTCAGCAGCTCCTGTGGCAGGTTAAACTTCCTCAGCTGGCGAAGGAAATACAACCTCTGCTGGGCCTTTTTCACAATGGAGTCAGTGTGAATGTCCCACTTCAGGTCCTGAGAGATGGTGGTTCCCAGGAATCTGAATGACTCCACTGCAGTCACAGTGCTGTTCATGATGGTGAGTGGGGGGAGTGCAGGTGGGTTTCTCCTAAAGTCCACGATCATCTCCACTGTTTTGAGCGTGTTCAGCTCCAGGTTGTTAAGACTGCACCAGACAGCCAGCTGCTCAACCTCTTGTCTGTAAGCAGACTCATCACCGTCCTGGATGAGGCCGATGACTGTAGTGTCATCTGCAAACTTCAGGAGCTTGACAGAGGGGTCTTTAGAGGTGCAGTCATTGGTGTAAAGGGAGAAGAGCAGAGGGGAGAGAACACATCCCTGAGGGTCACCAGTGTTGGTGGAGCAGCTGTTTGATGTGAATTTCCCCAGTCTCACTAACTGTTGCCTATCTGTCAGAAAGCTAGTGATCCACTGACAGATAGAGCTAGGAACAATAATAATAATTGATAATAATAATAATAATAATAATTCCTTACATTTATATAGTGCTTTTCTAGGCACTCAAAGTGCTTTACATAGTCAGGGGGTATCTCCTCATCCACCACCAGTGTGCAGCATCCACCTGGATGATGTGACGACACACACACACACACACACACACACACACACCACACACCATCTTACTGGTGGAGAGGAGACAGAGTGATGAAGCCAATCAGCGGATCTGGGGATTGTTAGGAGGCCATGATGGTCAGAGGCCAATGGGTGAATTTAGCCAGGATGCCGAGGTAACACCTCTACTCTTTACGAAAGACATCCTGGGATTTTTAATGACCACAGAGAGTCAGGACCTCGGTTTAACGTCTCATCTGAAGGACGGTGCTTGTTGACAGTATAGTGTCCCCATCACTACACTGGGGCGCTAGGACCCACACAGACCACAGGGTGAGCGCCCCCTGCTGGCCTCACTAGCACCTCTTCCAGCAGTAACCTAGTTTTCTCAGGAGGTCTCCCATCCAGGTACTGATGTAAATAATATAAATGTAACATAAATGTATAATAATTTATATAAATGTAACAAATGTAATAATGTTGTTCTTTCATTTTATCCCCCCTAATAAACCTGAAAAAATATTCTCAGCTCTTTTCAGCATTAATAATAATAATAATAATGATGATAATAATAACAATAATAGTTTTTTTATTTTGTAGAAAATCAGATTAAGATAAAGATTTTCGTTTTCTATAAATTGTATCTTAATTTTGATCAATGTTTAATCAATCAATTGCCCGTATTTTATAAATTAGAAGCAAATATATAGCAGAAAATGTAATGAGGCGCCGGCACGATCACTTTCATGTGACCTGGAGGGCGCCGAAACTCAGCGTGTGCCTCACAGATTTGAGAAATATAGGCTATATATTACAGACAGCTTGAATTGTCTACTTTTAAAGGAAAATATTCAAACCAAAATAAATGGGCTACTCTCTGATTATGTAATCCATAATATGCATTTCTCTCTGGCATGGCTGAGTCAGCATCGTCAATCTTTGCAGCGACACAGAAGACACCAGTTTATTACTAAACAATTAAATGTCTCCTTGCATATTTTCGGACGAGGCCATTCTGGGTTGAGCGAGACCACACGGAATGAGCGAGCGGGTCGTAATATATGGAAATAATATATAGAAATGCGCTCTCCGCTCACGAGCTCTGATCGGAACAAACCCGAACCTCACTGTCTGCGGAACAGAAACATCACAATAGACATAGCCAGACTATTTTAGAACAAATTATGAGCTTATCGATGATTTTTTTTTATAATTCCTGACGAAATTTGAATATATTAAGGAGTTTTTGTTTGTTTGTTTTTTTAGTTTTTTAGTCAGCATGTAGCAGTTTAGAAACAGAGCAGACAACCAGACAAGCAACCACGAGAGTGACAGACGGAAAGCCAAATACACCGGCGCCATCTTGGAATTCTCAAAGAAGAATATGAACTGCAATGGTCCTAAATTACTAAAAAAACCCATCAATGTATGATTCTAACACTCAGATTGTTGACAGTCTTTTACATGCACATTTAAGTATATGTAGAATGGGGTTAGTTAAAGATAAACCTGCCGCTCGTGTCACTGGAAGTCCCCAGATCTCCACTTTTAATGAACAGAATCACGTGGATGTGGCGCTGGCGGTATGAACAGGGCTTAAGAAAAAGAAGAAAGTGATGATGTAAATGATGGTTTGCAGGAACTCTGTCCTTCTACAGCATCTCTGACACAGTGGCAAATAATAATCCATTTGTGATGGGACTGACGGCTCAGTCGGACTGAAGACCTTCATATAAACACCTGACACAATGAGCCTCATCCACACAGTCCAGACCACATTCACTCAGACGCTCTATCCTGGGTTTAGGATTAATGCTGGACCATCAGTGAAACTGTGTTCATGAATCAGAGTCTGACGAGAGATTCTACCCATAATGCTTTGAGCTGCACGATGAGAGGTTATAGAGTCTCTTCATCACATTAATACTGCAGCTGAACTTCTGTCACTGAAATAACATCAGAATAAATTCGTCATAAATATAGACCGTAAGATCAGTGTGTGTGTGTGTGTGAGTCCGGTTAAGTGACGATGTGTGCTTATTTCACTCGAGTTCTTGGCTGATAGCAGGCTGTTATTGGTGGTTTGGGTAGCAGATAATGGGTGAGCATCTCCTCTATTTCTGTCGTTATCCCTCTTAGTTGGAGCTCAAATTATAAAGCAATCACATGAGCAACGAGAGCAACATCACACAAGTGTTGTGTGACACAATCATTGAGTTAACTCAGAAATCTGTTGCCTCCCTCTGATCACCACCAGAGGGCTCTGTCTCCTGAGTATTGACTCAGTTTCCCACAATCCTGTGCGTGCCACTGATTACCAGCTCCCTGCATCTCATTCCTGAACTTTTCTGGGTCTCGCTTCTTTTGAGTTTTCCTTTTCTTGTCTAAATTAACCAGCGTGTTACCCTTGTCTGACGGCTTCATACAGATGTCAGTGTTTGACTTGGCTCTTGAAGCACCCTACCATCGCTCTAGTATTTGGTTCCCTATGAAAGTGATGAAGGCATACACATCAGCTTTAACTGTTTGCCTGATGCTATTCTGCAATGAACGATGGTGTCCACTCGGACGGTGAATGAACAGAAGCCTCTTTTTCTGAAGTATGTCTCCAGTTGAAGTCGATGATGAGGAGTCTGTACGTCACTTAATAATTTGATCTTTTTAGTTTTAAATGCTATCACACATAGTAAGGTTAATGAATCCTGCTGGTGATGACTTCTGTAAAACCCTTCCTGATCTTTTCCTTTCTTAAAGAGGTTTATAAAATGAGCACAGAAATTCAGTTTCTTTCCCCGACATTAACTGAAATATTAATAAAACTGATTGCAAAGACAAAACAACAACAAAACCTCACTGTCTAGATGTATGTTATGATGCGGCCCAGTCTCGCTTCTGAAATAAAACACACACTTCATATAATACCAGACTAGACTACAGCACACAAGTACTGAGGATGGATCTGTTATTAATATTGTAGATTTAGTAGGTTATTTAAAATATTGGGGATTTTATCCCGTAAAGCTTCAATGACTGCAAATCGTTCTGTTAAACTTAAAAGTGTTTTTGGTTCTTGAAAGAAAAGTCTGGATATATTAAGACTAATTTATGATTCACATAATAAGAAAGCGATTCAGTTTCTGTATGGGATTCTTATATTAGCGAGGCGCGCCGTGTGGATCAAAGGATCCAGAAACAGGAAAGACTGGATCTGCAGTTTACATGTTTAATCAAAGAGGTGAGATAAGCAGACGAGCAACAAATGATCTGAGTGTGTATGCAGTTGAATTATACGCTTTTATGATAGCATTAGAATAGATTGAGGAAAACAAAATTAAGAAAGCTTTGATTGGAAGTGATTCAGTGTCAGCTTTATACAGTCTCATGACTGGTATATCTAATAGTCATCAGGATTTACTGTATTCAATATTGATAATGTATACAAGAATGAAGGAAAAATGCTATGAGATTCAACTGACGTGGATTCCTGCTCATATTGGCATTGTGGGTAATGAGAGAGTGGACAAGTTAGCTAAACAAGCTGTTAAAAAAGAGAATATTGAAGTAAAGATTAAGTTGTCAAAGTCTGAAGGAAAGCGTGTAGTATGGAAAGAAGCCATTAGAGAATGGCAAAATCTGTGGGACAGGGAAACTAAAGGGAGACATTTGTATGCTATTCAAAATAAAGTAGGGGTTGTGAAGAATAGGGGAGGGAATAGAAAAGAAGAAATAGTTATGACAAGATTAAGGATATGTCATAGTGATCTGAATAGCACATTACACATGATAAGAAAGCACCCAACTGGTTTTTGTGGTTGTTGTCAGGTTGCAGAAACTATAGAGCATGTGTTGTTGAGTTGCAAACAATATGAAGAACAGAGGAAAAATATGATGGAAGAGTTAGGAAAAGTTGGAATAATAGGGACAATTTTATCAAGATCAGGTCTGATGAGAAGAATATGATGTAAATGGATATTAAAGGAAAATAAATCCGGAAGATGGCGGTAGTGCAACAATAATGGATGCAAGCTGCCGATAAACTCTAAAGAAGAAGAAGAGGCGCGCCGTGACGTCATGCGGTCGGCGCCGTGCGTAGCGTGCTGACGCGAGCGTCGCTTCCCAGCATGCAGTGCGCGAGTGAAGATGGCGGAAGGCGGCGCGGCGGATGTGGAGACGCAGAGAGGAGAGATCGCGACGCTCCTGAAGACGCCGCTGCGCAGAGCGGACACCTGGTGAGACGCGCCGCTCCTCAGAGTCTCACAGTCCGTCAGTCACAGTCAGTCAGAGCCGCGTCACGGTCGGGTCGGACACTCGCACTCACAACAACAACATCATCGTCATTATTATTATTATAGTTATTATTATTACAGATCACACACACGCCGGTGAGAGCGTCGCTCCCTTCACCGTGTCTCTGCCGCAGTGCCACAGTAAACGCGTGTTCAGATGAATGACAGCTGATCCACGTGAATGTCATGTTCTCAGTCAGTCAGGAGTGTGTGTTTGTGTGTGAGTGACGTCACGTCCGGTCTCCCGCAGGTATCTGGTGGACAGTCGCTGGTTCAAGCAATGGAAGAAGTATGTGGGCTTCGACAGCTGGGACAAATACCAGATGGGCGAGCAGACTGTGTACCCCGGACCCGTGGACAACTCGGGCCTGCTCACAGGTGTGTGTGTGTGTGTGTGTGTGTGTGTGTGTCAGACACCTGTGTGTGTGCTAGGGCTGGGCGATATATCTAACGATATGATCATGCGCATCTAAGCAGTAAAGCTGCTTCCGTGGTCATCGCTAAAATCTCCATCACCTGCTTATAATTGGAGTGGCATTTAACAGACAGAGCCGTAGATCGCTGACAAGCCACGCCATATCGCGTTCATTATCCCAGATGAATCGCCTTCGATAATGAGAGCGATATGGCGTGTCTTGTCAGCGATCTACGGCTCTGTCTATCAGGGGTGGGACTTTCAAGTCACAAGCAAGTCTTCAAGTCATATCCAAGTCCTCAAAGGGTTAAAGTTGAGATAATTAAGTGACTAATTAAATGATGATTGTGCATTAGTGATGAACTTCTGCTGTTAACAATCAACATCACTGAAGTAAAGAGAGACACAAGAACTACAACTGAGTTTAGCCACAGCCTTCAACTGAAAAAAGTAAAAGAAAAAAAACGCTATGTCACCATAATTGTGGTCAGGGTTTGCTTTAGGTAGTGTCTTCACCCTTTTACTAACTCAAACCAATTTGATTCAAAACAATTGCAATATTGTTTTCGCAACAAACATGTCTGCATTGTTGAGTCGAACCTTGCAGTAACAGATGATCTTATGCTCTTTCTGCTTCTAACTCATGATGACTGAACATCATGAAATGGTGTTTATCTTTGGATAGTAGACTGACACTCAGCTATTACTGAACTGAAGTAAAATAAATCACAATGCTTCAATGTTGAAAGACACAAAAGGAGACAATCAGTTCAGGTTTTTAGACAAACACACTTATCACACGATCCTCAACAGTGGTGACAATTTTTCATACTGCAGTGCATGATGGGAGTTTTTACTAAGGTGTTACCCAGCATGCAACATCTTGTTGATTGTCACCACTGTTGAGAGTCATATGCTGGTTCTTGATGTCTGTGTGTGTCTACAGCGTATAGCTTTTCAAATTGTGTGTGCACTTAGTAGATTTAAAATTCACTTTAATTATTTTTCCATAGTGTAGTTTTACTGGGTTGATTATGCTAAACTTAAATAGAGCTAATGTTAATTTGATTGTAATCTGACCACCTATCACATACAGATTAATTTCTTCTCTCTGCTTCACAGCACCTCACGCAATGCTACATAAAGAGATCTAACATGACAGTCAAGGGTCAAGAGCCCCACTAAAGCTAACACTGATCACTTTAACCAATAAAACATCAACATCTGATCCTCTGTAATGCTCAACAACAGCAGGTGTTCATCATTAATGCACAATCATCATTTAATTAGTCACTTAATTATCTCATTAACTTTAACCCTTTGAAGACTTGGATATGACTTGAAGACTTGCTTGTGTCTTGAAAGTCCCACCTTTGCTGTCTATTAAATGCCACTCCAATTATGTGATGGATGGAGATTTTAGCGGTGATCACGGAAGCAGCTTTACTGATTAGATGCGCATGATCATATCGTTAGATATATCGCCCAGCCCTAGTGTGTGTGTGTGTGTGTGTGTGTGTGTGTGTGTGTGTGAGACAGACTCCTGTGTTTGTGTGTGTGTGAGACGGACACCTGTGTGTGTGTGTGTGTGTGTGTGAGACAGACGTGTGTGTATTCAATTCAAGTTTATTTGTATAGCGCTTTTTACAATACAAATCGTTACAAAGTAGGGGTGTCCATGGTTAACCGGTTAACCGATTAACCGTTAAAAATTGCGTAACCGAGTGAAACATTTTGATCAGTTAAGTGACGTCAATGGCGTGCATTGAATTTAGTTGTAATACATTTTTGCACCACCAGAGACCGCCAGAGCGCTCCCAGACATTTGTAATGTCCACAAGAAGTCGTCATTTTTCTAATATGAAGCGGGCAAAAAAAGTACAGCGTTGGAGCACTTTAAAATTGAGAGTGACGGGGCAAAATGCAAGTATTGCAATACAGTGCTTAGATATACTTCAAGTACAACCTCGTTGTTGTAATCTCAACAGCCAACACCCGGGCATCATTAGGCCGGTCAGGACACACTGGATGCGTGGCGATGAGCGAAAGCATCTGAGCTGCGTGGCGTGTCCGTTTTTAATTCGGCTCCCATGTTAACAGGTTAGAGCTTGTCGACTGCCTGCGTGAGACGCGCGGCTCGACGCGTGCATGCTAGAAATAGAACCGACGCCTTGTTGGAAGCGTTTCCAGGCAAAATATAATAGGAAAATATGTTTATATGTCATTTTGTACACAAATACATATTAATTCATGACATTTTGATATTTGAAAGTCTATAGGTTGACATAAATTCAGATATAAATGTAATTAAAAAAAATAATTATCGATTTTCAAATATTGTACCTGTCAAACATATCATAGCCTTAGCGAGGCGGCCGCGGAGCCTGCTTGTTACCTTCGCCTAAACACGGAAAGTTACATAACCATTACTAGAGCCTGTTCCTTTATAACATAGCCAAAGGTCGGTGTATATTTGCTTTATACATTTTAGGCTTATTCTCAAATTCAGATTGTGTTAGTGGGCGGGATTATTAGGTAGTTTTAATAGGACAATTTGACCGGAGAGATTAAATTTTGTCGGACATTTTTTTTTTTTTTTTTTTTTTTTTGCCAATGTCTGGAAATGACCGGACAACGGAAACCCTGGCGCACATTATGGTTAACCGATTATTAACCGCTAAGGGCCTCGGTTAACGGTTAATGAAAAACTTGAAAACGTGCAGCCCTATTACAAAGCAACTTTACAGAAATTTACATCTCTACAATATTTAGTAGTAGCTTATAAGTGGTGACTGTCAGTTTGTGTACGTTTGACAGGATTTTTAGAAAAATGTATATGTCGTAGTCAGCTAGACGATGAACACTATTAATATTATTAATTAATAATTATTATATGAAGCAGTCACACTTGTAGCAATATTTGTTAGTTCTGTTGTTGATTCAGGGTTAGCATCATCTGGGGTCCTCTGAGGGTCAGCATCATCTCTTCTCAGGTGTTCTGGATCCAGACTGGAGCTTGTGTAAATCCTAGTTACCACGGGATGAAGATCCAGCAGAAACAGAGAAACACATAGAGACATCATTAGCATAGCTGCTGATCCAACAAAGTAAAATTAGTTTAACCCAAGCTAATGAATAAAAAATGCACATTTGATCAGATGCAACTACACTCACAATTAAAGATACATTATTCGAATGCTTGGAGAAAGAGATGTGTTTTTAATCTCGATTTAAACAGAGAGAGTGTGTCTGAACCCCGAACATTATCAGGAAGGCTATTCCAGAGTTTGGGAGCCAAATGTGAGAAAGCTCTACCTCCTTTAGTGGACTTTGCTATCCTAGGAACGACCAAAAGTCCAGCGTTTTGTGACCTTAGGGAGCGTGATGGGTTGTAGCGTGGTAGAAGGCTAGTTAGGTACGCAGGAGCTAAACCATTTAGGGCCTTATAGGTAAGTAATGATAATTTGTAACTGATACGGAACTTAATAGGTAGCCAGTGCAGAGACTGTAAAATTGGGGTAATATGATCATATTTTCTTGACCTGGTAAGGACTCTAGCCGCTGTATTTTGGACGACCTGTAGCTTGTTTATTGATGAAGCAGGACAACCACCTAGAAGTGCATTACAATAGTCCAGTCTAGAGGTCATGAATGCATGAACTAGCTTTTCTGCATCAGAAACAGATAACATGTTTCGTAGCTTGGCAATGTTTCTAAGATGGAAGAATGCAATTTTTGTAACATTGGAAATATGATTTTCAAAAGACAAATTGCTGTCTAATATAACACCCAGATTTCTGACTGTAGAGGAAGTAACAGTACATCCGTCTAGTTGCAGATTGTAATCTACAAGATTCTGTGTAGTGTTTTTTGGTCCAATAATTAATATCTCTGTCTTATCCGAATTTAATTGGAGAAAATTTTTTGTCATCCAATCTCCAATCCATTTTTAACACACTCTGTTAGCTTAGATAATTGGGAAGTTTCATCTGGTCTCGTTGAGATATATAGCTGAGTATCATCAGCATAACAGTGGAAGCTAATTCCATATTTTCTAATAATATTACCAAGGGGCAACATGTATATTGAAAATAGAAGGGGACCTAGGACGGATCCTTGTGGCACTCCATATTTTACTGATGATAAATGAGATGACTCCCCATTTAAGTAAACAAAATGGTAGCGATCGGACAGGTAGGATCTAAACCATCTCTTCCATCCGGAAGTCGTGGCCTAATGGTTAGAGGGTTGGACTCCCAATCGAAGGGTTGTGGGTTCTAGTCTTGGGCCGGCAGGAATTGTGGGTGGGGGGAGTGCATGTACAGTTCTCTCTCCACCTTCAATACCACGACTTAGGTGCCCTTGAGCAAGGCATCGAACCCCCAACTGCTCTCCGGGCGCCGCAGCATAAATTTAAAATAATAATTTTAAAATAATTTGCCAGTACACTAGGATCTAGTTTTGGTTTCTTAATAAGAGGCTTAATAACCACCAGCTTGAATGGTTTTGGGACGTGACCTAAAGATAACGACGAGTTAATGATATTGAGAAGCGGTTCTTCGGCTACAGCTAACAGCTCTTTCAGTAATTTAGTGGGTACAGGATCTAATAAACATGTTGTTGGTTTAGATACAGTGATAAGTTTATTTAGCTCTTCCTGTCCTATGGTTGTAAAGCACTGCAGTTTATGTTTGGGTGCGATGGATGAAACTGAAGTGTTAGAGGCTGTAGAATCTACAGTATTGTTCAAAATAATAGCAGTACAATGTGACTAACCAGAATAATCAAGGTTTTTAGTATATTTTTTATTGCTACGTGGCAAACAAGTTACCAGTAGGTTCAGTAGATTGTCAGAAAACAAACAAGACCCAGCATTCATGATATGCACGCTCTTAAGGCTGTGCAATTGGGCAATTAGTTGAAAGGGGTGTGTTCAAAAAAATAGCAGTGTCTACCTTTGACTGTTCAAACTCAAAACTATTTTGTACAAACTTTTTTTTTTTCTGGGATTTAGCAATCCTGTGAATCACTAAACTAATATTTAGTTGTATGACCACAGTTTTTTAAAACTGCTTGACATCTGTGTGGCATGGAGTCAACCAACTTGTGGCACCTCTCAGCTGTTATTCCACTCCATGATTCTTTAACAACATTCCACAATTCATTCACATTTCTTGGTTTTGCTTCAGAAACAGCATTTTTGATATCACCCCACAAGTTCTCAATTGGATTAAGGTCTGGAGATTGGGCTGGCCACTCCATAACATTAATTTTGTTGGTTTGGAACCAAGACTTTGCCCGTTTACTAGTGTGTTTTGGGTCATTGTCTTGTTGAAACAACCATTTCAAGGGCATGTCCTCTTCAGCATAGGGCAACATGACCTCTTCAAGTATTTTAACATATGCAAACTGATCCATGATCCCTGGTATGCGATAAATAGGCCCAACACCATAGTAGGAGAAACATGCCCATATCATGATGCTTGCACCTCCATGCTTCACTGTCTTCACTGTGTACTGTGGCTTGAATTCAGAGTTTGGGGGTCGTCTCACAAACTGCCTGTGGCCCTTGGACCCAAAAAGAACAATTTTACTCTCATCAGTCCACAAAATGTTCCTCCATTTCTCTTTAGGCCAGTTGATGTGTTCTTTGGCAAATTGTAACCTCTTCTGCACATGCCTTTTTTTTAACAGAGGGACTTTGCGGGGGATTCTTGAAAATAGATTAGCTTCACACAGACGTCTTCTAACTGTCACAGTACTTACAGGTAACTCCAGACTGTCTTTGATCATCCTGGAGGTGATCATTGGCTGAGCCTTTGCCATTCTGGTTATTCTTCTATCCATTTTGATGGTTGTCTTCCGTTTTCTTCCACGTCTCTCTGGTTTTGCTCTCCATTTTAAGGCATTGGAGATCATTTTAGCTGAACAGCCTATCATTTTTTGCACCTCTTTATAGGTTTTCCCCTCTCTAATCAACTTTTTAATCAAAGTACGCTGTTCTTCTGAACAATGTCTTGAACGACCCATTTTCCTCAGCTTTCAAATGCATGTTCAACAAGTGTTGGCTTCATCCTTAAATAGGGGCCACCTGATTCACACCTGTTTCTTCACAAAATTGATGACCTCAGTGATTGAATGCCACACTGCTATTTTTTTGAACACACCCCTTTCAACTAATTCAACTAATTGCCCAATTGCACAGCCTTAAGAGCGTGCATATCATGAATGCTGGGTCTCATTTGTTTTCTGAGAATCTACTGAACCTACTGGTAACTTGTTTGCCACGTAGCAATAAAAAAATATACGAAAAACCTTGATTATTCTGGTTAGTTACACTGTACTGCTATTATTTTGAACAATACTGTACATTCACTATTGTATTTCTAATGTTATCTATTTTATCAGTGAAGAAATTCATAAAGTCATTACTATTAAGCGTTGGTGGAATATTTGAATCAGGTGGCGTCTCGTAATTTGTTAACTTAGCCACTGTGCTAAATAAAAAACCTTGGATTGTTTTGGTTATTTTCAATGAGTTTGTGTATATGCTCTGTCCTAGCAGTTTTTAGAGCCTGTCTATAGCTGGACATACTGTTTTTCCATGCAATTCTAAAAACTTCTAAGTTAGTTTTTCTCCATTTGCGTTCAAGGCTACGAGTTACTTTCTTGAGAGAGTGAGTATTACTGTTATACCATGGTACAGTACGTTTTTCTCTAACCTTTTTCAATTTGATCGGGGCAACAGTTTCTAATGTATTAGAGAAAATAGTGCCCATGTTGTCAGTAATTTTGTCTAATTCATGTGTATTTTTGGGTACAAATAGCAGTTGAGATAGATCAGGCAGGTTATTTGCGAATCTGTCTTTGGTGGCTGGAACAATAGTTCTGCCCAGACGGTATCGCTACGACATATAATTAATATCAGTTATACGCAGCATGCATGATACAAGGAAATGGTCTGTAATATCATCACTTTGAGGTACAATATCTATAGCAGTAAGATCGATTCCATGAGATATAATTAAATCTAGTGTATGATTAAAACGATGAGTGGGCCCGGTGACATTTTGCTTGACTCCAAAGGAGTTTATTAGGTCAGTAAACGTCAACCATAACCAGAAGATCTGAGAGGAAATCTGCAAATTCTTTTAGGAAGTGTGTGTGTGTGGCACCTGTATGTGAGTGTGTGTGCATGTGAGTGTTTGTGTGTGTGACACGCCTGTGTGTGTGACGCCTGTTTGTGTGTGTGACACCTGTGTGTGTGTGCAGACGGTGACGTGCTGGGACTCAAGCAGCACCTGATCGATGAGCTGGACTACATCCTGCTGCCGGCCGCCGGCTGGAACAAGCTGCTGAGCTGGTACGGTCTGAGCCCGGGACAGGAGCCCATCGCCCGCAAGGTGCTGCAGCTGAACACACACACACACACACACAAGATCAACCAATAGATCTTACACAATCCATTGATTAAACATGAGCACTGCACATTAAGTCAAAACTCCTTATTGGTGTTTTTATATGAATGTATATTTGAAGAGTTTGGTTCCAAAACCAAAATCAGTATTGTGTCTGGTTGGTATTGAAAAATCCCTTTAAAATGTTATGCAAAATGCGATATTCGCAGAGTTATTAGGTCATGTTTTTTCCCTTTTTTCCAAACCGTGACAAGCGTTAGTCTCCCTTTTTTGCAGATTGCGATTATATCCGCTAAACCAGTGGTTCTCAACTCCAGTCCTCGGGACACACTGCTCTAACACATTGTGTATGTCTCTCTTATCTGACACACTCAT
The DNA here is from genome assembly GCF_003368295.1 of Carassius auratus. NCBI lineage: Eukaryota > Metazoa > Chordata > Actinopteri > Cypriniformes > Cyprinidae > Carassius > Carassius auratus. The sequence continues at coordinate 20,209,421 of NC_039271.1, read as the reverse complement.
TTCAGTTCATGGAGTCCATCCTAACGAGCTGATGATCTGAATAAGGTGTGTTAAATAAGGGAGACATACACAATATGCAGAGCAGTGGGTCCTGAGGACTGGAGATGAGAACCACTGCGCTAAACCAATCACAGTGCACCCTTCCACGCACTGTAAAGAGTAACAACCAATCACAGTGCACCCTTCCACGCACTGTAAAGAGTAACAACCAATCACAGTGCACCATTCCACGCACTGTAAAGAGTAATAACCAATCACAGCGCACCATTCCACACACTTTAAAGAGTAATAACCAATCACAGTGCACCCTTCCACACACTTTAAAGAGTAATAACCAATCACAGTGCACCCTTCCACGCACTTTAAAGAGTAACAACCAATCACAGTGCACCCTTCCACGCACTGTAAAGAGTAATAACCAATCACAGTGCACCCTTCCAAGCACTGTAAAGAGTAACAACCAATTACAGCGCACCCTCCCACGCACTGTAAAGATTAATAACCAATCACAGCGCATCCTTCCACGCACTGTAAAGATTAATAACCAATGACAGCGCACCATTCCACACACTGTAAAGATTAATAACCAATGACAGCGCACCCTTCCACGCACTGTAGAGATTAATAACCAATGACAGCGCACCCTTCCACGCACTGTAAAGAGTAATAACCAATCACAGCGCATCCTTCCACGCACTGTAAAGAGTAATAACCAATCACAGCGCACCCTTCCACGCACTGTAAAGAGTAATAACCAATCACAGCGCATCCTTCCACGCACTGTAAAGATTAATAACCAATCCAAGTGCACCCTTCCACGCACTGTAAAGAGTAATAACCAATGACAGCGCACCATTCCACGCACTGTAAAGAGTAATAACCAATCACAGCGCACCATTTTACGCACTGTAAAAAGTAATAACCAATCACAGCGCACCCTTCCACGCACTGTAAAGAGTAATAACCAATCACAGCGCACCCTTCCACGCACTGTAAAGAGTAATAACCAATCACAGCGCACCCTTCCACGCACTGTAAAGAGTAATAACCAATCCAAGTGCACCCTTCCACGCACTGTAAAGAGTAATAACCAATCACAGCGCACCATTCCACGCACTGTAAAGAGTAATAACCAATCACAGCACACCATTTTACGCACTGTAAAGAGTAATAACCAATCACAGCGCACCCTTCCACGCACTGTAAAGAGTAATAACCAATCATAGCGCACTATTCCACACACTTTAAAGAGTAATAACCAATCCAAGTGCACCCTTCCACGCACTGTAAAGAGTAATAACCAATCACAGCGCACCCTTCCACGCACTGTAAAGAGTAATAACCAATCACAGCGCATCCTTCCACGCACTGTAAAGATTAATAACCAATCCAAGTGCACCCTTCCACGCACTGTAAAGAGTAATAACCAATGACAGCGCACCATTCCACGCACTGTAAAGAGTAATAACCAATCACAGTGCACCATTTTACGCACTGTAAAGAGTAATAACCAATCACAGCGCACCCTTCCACGCACTGTAAAGAGTAATAACCAATTACAGCGCACCCTCCCACGCACTGTAAAGATTAAAGATTAATAACCAATCACAGCGCATCCTTCCACGCACTGTAAAGATTAATAACCAATGACAGCGCACCATTCCACACACTGTAAAGATTAATAACCAATGACAGCGCACCCTTCCACGCACTGTAAAGATTAATAACCAATCACAGCGCACCCTTCCACGCACTGTAAAGAGTAATAACCAATCACAGCGCATCCTTCCATGCACTGTAAAGAGTAATAACCAATCACAGCGCACCCTTCCACGCACTGTAAAGAGTAATAACCAATCACAGCGCACCCTTCCACGCACTGTAAAGAGTAATAACCAATCACAGCGCATCCTTCCACGCACTGTAAAGATTAATAACCAATCCAAGTGCACCCTTCCACGCACTGTAAAGAGTAATAACCAATGACAGCGCACCATTCCACGCACTGTAAAGAGTAATAACCAATCACAGCGTACCATTTTACGCACTGTAAAGAGTAATAACCAATCACAGCGCACCCTTCCACGCACTGTAAAGAGTAATAACCAATCACAGTGCACCCTTCCACGCACTGTAAAGAGTAATAACCAATCACAGCGCACCCTTCCACGCACTGTAAAGAGTAATAACCAATGACAGCGCACCATTCCACGCACTGTAAAGAGTAATAACCAATTACAGCGCACCCTCCCACGCACTGTAAAGATTAATAACCAATCACAGCGCATCCTTCCACGCACTGTACAGATTAATAACCAATGACAGCGCACCATTCCACACACTGTAAAGATTAATAACCAATGACAGCGCACCCTTCCACGCACTGTAAAGATTAATAACCAATGACAGCGCACCCTTCCACGCACTGTAAAGATTAATAACCAATCACAGCGCATCCTTCCACGCACTGTAAAGATTAATAACCAATGACAGCGCACCATTCCACACACTGTAAAGATTAATAACCAATGACAGCGCACCCTTCCACGCACTGTAAAGATTAATAACCAATCACAGCGCATCCTTCCACGCACTGTAAAGAGTAATAATCAATCAACTTGGAATGGCAACCAGTTTCTCAAATCACTTGGCAGTGATGGGGGTCAATGCAACAGGACGGAAGTCATTAGGGACCGAAGCAGTGGAGTGCTTTAGTACTGGTACGATGGTGGAGGTTTTGAAGCAAGTGGGGACAGTAGTTTGGGTCAGGGACAGATTGAAAATGTGAGTGAAGACCTCAGCCAGCTGCTCTGCACATGCTTTAAACACACGACCAGGTACTCCGTCAGGGACAGCTGCTTTCCGTGCATTCAGCTTACGTAGTGTATGGTAAACATCTGATGTGGAGAGTGTGAGAGGCAGTTCACTGGGTTGATGCTCAGCCTTGAGTGAGATCATCTTATTATTATTTGGATCAAAACAAGCATAAAAGTGATTGAGCTCGTCTGGGAGGGAGGCAGAGCTGGAGGGGGGCACAGAGTTAGGTGGTCTGTAATCTGTGATAGATTGT